>NC_035448.2:55265352-55570047 GCF_002127325.2 Helianthus annuus | reverse complement strand
ACGTAAATCAGCACACACTTTCCCCACCTTCTATGACTTTGGATGTATAGCTTCTGGGTAGCTCTCTAATGTACAAAATTCAAAACCAAACAACAAATGTCAGAAAAATAAAAATAAAAAAAAATTAACCAATTAGAATCCACCACAATCATCATCAGAATCTTTAACTAAATCCCAAAATTCAAACTTTACACAAACCCCCAAATTATTTCTTCAAAATTCATATAATTCCCTAAAACTAAAGTCCAATCTAACAATAAAAAGAAAAGGGTACCCTAATCAGCACTCACACAAAAACCTTATCTTTACACAAAATATCAAACTATTGTGTATAAAAACAAAAACCCACAAAACAAAAGACCTAAAATGTCAAACAATTGAGTTATGATCTAATAATAATAACGAAAAGGGTGTCTGAAAAAGGTAATTAAATGGATAAAAAGGATGGTTGGAAGACAATTGTACCTTATTATTTGATGATAAAAAGCAGAAGAAGAAGCAGACAATTTGAACAGCTGGGTGTATGAAGGGGGGGAAGAGTAGATGAGTGAGAGAATTTGGAGATGTTGTTTGTGAAGGATCGATGCATGTGTGGAGCGACAAGGTTCTCAGCTTTTTAGTTGATGAGTGAAGCTAGTCGACACTTGGGTCTACGCGCGCGTGGAAGGACGCGCCGCCTTACTAATCATTATTGAATTAAGTTACTTGGGGCAATTAATGTATCGGGTGATATCATGGGTTGCTAGATCTTACACTATTTTGGATAGATATTTGTTTGTTACTTTGTGATCTACCATCTCATATCTTAGCTAATATATGTGTTTTAAGTTTTTTTATTAGTGAGCTATACCATATGTATGTATGACTTTAGTTCGTAGCTTTAATTGTATTGTATGCTTTCATACACGATCGTAAGGTCGTGTATTTGTGCATTTGATAAGCAGGAATCACACTCTTAACCATAGTGTATTGTAACTACATAACCCTTTCTTTTAACCCTTGTAAATCACATCATGAGTCTCTTTCTTTTATCTCACAAATAGTGCATCTCTCTTTTTCATTAGTATGACTCACTCGAGCATCAAAAAGTAACTATTACATGCCAAATTGTTAGCTTAAAGCAACAATTAAAAGAAATTAGGTTTTTAGATCTTAACATCTTGCTCCTAGTTAGGGTTTTTTTGGATCTTCTTCTCCTAGTTTGGGTTTAGTTACTATTATCTTCTTAGTTAGAATCAAGTAAAGCTAGGGGTGTGTATGGGTCGGTTTGCAGGGGCGGATGTATGTGTATACAAGGGGGAGCGCCCGCTACCGCTTGGTCGGAAAATTTTTGACGTTTTTAGTGTAAATTTTGGAAAAATTTGACATTTTTTCGATTTCGTTACCGCCTATTTATAAAACGTTCCTGCTTGGTCGGAATCCTAGATCCGCCACTGTCGGTTTGGGTCGGTTTTGGCCAAAAACCATAACCATAACCGCATGACGGTTATTGGATAACCATAACCATAACTGATCGGTTATGATGGTTATGGTTATTTGGTTTTGATGGTTATAGCGGGTCAGTTATTGGTGGTTAACCGTGTATTTAGCTTAGCTAAAAATAACTTATCTTTTTTAACATGGAGTAAGTTGTTATTGCATATTTGTATATATTAGTATATTACATAGTATTAAAGAATACATATAATCTATAATATCGATACCAATTATTATCGAATATTCAAGTAAAGTGATACGATACATTCCATAAATTCAAATAAACATTCAAACAAAACCACAAAATGATATGAAAAAACCCATAAGTACTAAAAATCTTCAGTAAAAAACATCAAATATTAAAAATATGGTGAAAAGTCTTAAATCCTACAAAGATTTATTATATGTCGTTTCGGTTATAGTGGGTATGGAAAAAATGATAACCATAACCGACCCGCTACTTTCGGTTTTCAAAAAAATCATTAACCGACCCACCGATTTTTTATTTGGTTCGGTTTTTTCGGTTCGGTTTTGTCAGTTAATTTGGTTATGGTTCGGTTAATTCGGTTTTTTGCACACCCCTAAGTAAAGTATATGTTTTTTACATATTCTCTTGTTAAAGGACATACTGTTATGATATGTTACGGATGCTCCAAATCTTATTGACCGTGTACATGTATGCTACTGGATAATTCTTTTCGTATTTGTAATTTCATTTTCAATATATCTATACTATTACTATATTATAATGCATGAGAGAGAGACATTTTAATATACCCAAAAAATAAGAAATTTTTCCCTCTTAATATATAAATACACTTGAAAATAAGGATAAATTGGCCTTTTAAACAATAATTATATTTCAGCCCTCATCTTATTACACTTAAGTCCTTGAGTTTTAACAGAATTATGTGTAATTAGTTACGTTATTCCCCTCCTCAATATACTTATAGTTCTTTTGCGTATTCTTGCTATATCTTGTAAACTATAATGTTAAAAAAAATCAAAAGTACCGTGACGAACTACTCATTTTTGTCGACGTTTCGATAGTTGTCATGGTCAGTATTGACAAGTGGATTAAAAGGTACAAGTAGATGAATCCCAGAATGTTTAATAGCTACAGAATCGGAAGTGATTAAATACCGTCAATTTAATCATCTCGTCTAGATTACACTTTAATCCCTCATCTTTAACAAAATTATAGATAATTAGTTAGTAATTACACTTTATCCCCTTATAAAAAAAAACTAACTCACCCTCACATTTTTTAAACAACCATAACTTTTTTGTACGTTAATATTTTTTTTAAATTACACCATATAAACGAGTATTTTATTCTCTTTAATTTGAGTATAGTATTGATATAGTTTTTTTATTTAAAAAAATTGATATGTAACGTGATTAACAGTGTCTAAGGGTGAGTAATAACTAAATCATTAAATGAAACCGAATCAAAATCAACCAAAAATAGAATTAACTGAAAACTGAGTAACCAAAACCTGAATTAACAAAAAACGGTTATCAATTTTATTATACACTCACTTAACCTTAATTAACTTAACCGAACCATTCATATTTTCATATATTTCTAGTTTTTATACCTTCAGTATTTCATATTTGGACCCCCATTTTATGTATTTATAACTCCATTTCATGTACATATACATCTATTTCATGTATTTATACCTGAATTTCAGGTACTTCTAATCAAAAGTTTTAGCCCAAGTTTGGTTTTGGCTATTAACTAAAATAAACAAATCAAACCAAAAACCATCAATCTAACTGGATAAACCAAACTGATTAACTGAAAACGGATTGGTTAATAATATAAACTAATCGTTGACCTCGGTTTCGGTTGAGGATAATAATCTAACCAACCAAACAATGTACACCATGGCCATGTATGTGTTTACCGCCGTATCGCGCACGCACTTATCGGTTATTAACCAAAATTGGTTATTGGTGAGCAATAACTAAATCGTTAACCTAAACCAAACAAAAAAACAGACGAAACCGAACCGAAATCAACCAAAAACTGAATTATCTGAAAACTGAAAACCGAATTAACCAAAAACTAGGGAGGTTAGGTTTTTTTTCTGGGGGGTGTGAGGTTTAGTTTTTTTAGGTTTGGGGGGGGGGGGGATATATTTTTTTTGTGTGTGGGGGGGGGGGGTTAGGTTTTTGGGTGGTGGTAGGGTGGGGGGATTCATTGTTTGTTTTGGCTTTATTTTGTTTATGTTCACACTAGGTCTCGTGGTTCTTTTCTTTAAGTTAGTTCTCGCATGAACCCTATCATATATATATATATATATATATATATATATATAGTGAGGTTCATTGGGGAACACTAAAAAAGTGGGGAACAGTGGAGAACCGACTCAAACGAACTCTGATTGGACTCATACTAGCGGCGTTGGAACCGTCTCGTCGAACCCTAAATAGGATCTCTTAACCCTAAACCCTAAATCATAACCCCTAAACCCTAAATATATTAGGGTTTGGCTTTTAGGGTTTAGCCTTAGGGTTTAGCTGTAGCGTTTAGTTTTAGGGTTTAGGGTTTAGCTTTAGGGTTTAAGGTTTAGCTTTAGGGTTTAGCTTTAGGTTTAGCCTTTAGGGTTAACCTTTTAGGGTTTATAGTTTAAATTTTACGGTTTAGCATAGGTTTTAGCCTTATTTTTTAGCTTTAGGGTTTAGAGTTTGGGAGTTAGGATTTAGTGTTTAGGGTTAAGAGATCTTAGTTAGGGTTCGACGAGCCGGTTCCAACGTTGCTGGAATGAGTCCAATCGGAGTTCGTTTGAGCTGGTTCCCCGTTGTTCCCCACTTTTTTAGTGTTCCCCAATGAACCTTCCCCTATATATATATATATATATATGTATATATATATATATATATATATATATATATATAGGGAGGGGCTCATGCGAGAACCACCCTTATTGTGAGAACCTTGAGAACCAATGTGAACACAACCTAAAATAGCTAGAAAAACTAAAAAAAACCTAACCCCCCCCCAAGCTAACCCCCCCCCCCCCCCCAAAGCTAAATGCTAAAAACTAAAACCCCCCAAAAAAACTTAAAAAAAACCTAAACCCCCCTCCCCACCCCCCAAAAACCTAACCCCCCCCCCCCACAAGCTAAAATGCTAAAAACTAAACCCCCAAAAAACCTAAAAAAAATAAAAAAAAAATCTAAATTTTTTTTTTAATATTTTTTATGCTCAAATCGCTACTTTTAGTGGCCAAAATAAAAAAAAATTAAATTTTTTTTTGGTTTCGAAAAGTAGCGATTTTTATATAAAAAATATTAAAAAAAAAATTTCTGTGTGATTTTTAGCTATTTTTAGGCATTTTTGGTGTGTTCACATTGGTTCTCGCGGTTCTCACAATAAGAGGTGGTTCTCGCATGATCTCGCATGATCTTCTCCCTATATATATATATATATATATATATATATATATATATATATATATATATATATAAATATATATGTGGGGTAGGATATGGGGAAAACGCCTATAAGTGTGAAAATGGTGAGAACGGTACACATCCTTTGGATCAAAACAATCTACGGATTAAATTGACGCGATGGTGTTTTTGTAAATATCGTGAACTTTCATAAAGATGCGAGATTCATTAAGGGTAAAAGGGTCTTTTGACTGCTTAAGTACAAAACGCCAAACCTACGTAAACGCCATTAAGCTTTAACAAATAGAGCTGAACAAAAAGTAACTGAAACTCCAGAAACTTTATTGCTAGCATTTATTATAAAAAACTACCGCCCTAAACTACGCGCCAAACACATCATTATATAAATGACGTTACCGTCCCTTCCATTGATCATACTAAAAAAACGTCATCTTTAACCAAAACGTCATTCCTACCAAAACGCCAAATTTCAAAAAAAAAAAACCTCTAAAAAAGGACAAATGGCAAATGTCGTTTCATGGAGATTCAACACTATAATGAATAGATTCGTAATCTTATTTGACAACAGAAGAAGCGTGGTTGTGAAAACCGCAACGCCATATTGAACTTGGCCGAAGAAGTTCAGATGGGGATCCTAGCGCTTGGCGTTCCTCTTGATAACCTCTGTGAGAAAACACAGACAGTTATACGAAGATTAACCAGAAAATTTGCACCGAACAATGCAAATCCAATTGTCGACCCAGTCATCCAATCTTGGCGTTTTGATGAGGACTCTGAATTGGTGACTGTTGTTTGTGATGACGAGCAGCAGGAAGACTACACAATTGAAAACATCATGACCAAACAGAGTCTTGGGTTCCTACAGGAGTTATGCAATTCAAGATGTTTGAACATTGAGATGACCCCAACATTAGCTATGTTGGATGACATGTTCAAATGGAGGTGTAAAAAACTACAAGATGAAGATACCGATGACAGTGAAGATTTGGATGAGAAATTTGATGAAGAATCCGAAGAAGAAGACGAGGGGAGCGATGGATACTTCTTAGATGAAATCCCTTCTGACGATAAGTTTTATTTTTTTTCTTTTCTTTTTTTTGTGTCATTTTTTGTGGTTTGTTATGTACTTTTCCGCTAATAAAATACTTTATTTTTCTAATTAGATATAAAACGTCAAAATCGCCACAAACGCCAAACGACAAAACTATAATACAACAACAACCATACCCAGTAAATCCCACAAATAGCAAAGCTACTTATAGGGTCTGAGGAGGGTGGGATGTAGACAGACATTGCCTCTTTCCCTAGGGATAGAGAGGCTGCTTCTAGAGAGAACCTCGGCTCCAAAAGAACAACATACCAACACACCAAGTCAAAGAATATAGAAATAGGAAGTCAAAGAATATAGAAAATGCTAAAACTATAATAATTACCTTTAATCACATGTTATGAAAAAACTCTACAAATTATGATTCCTTTACAATGTGCATGTCTGATATATATGTTTCAAAACGCCATTACATTATTTTGCCTTACAAAAGTTAGTTAGTTGTATTTTTTTATAGTTTCAAAATGCCATAATTACTTGTTACAGTATATTTCTACATCCTACATCACACGACAAAGATAAAAAAATACACATGAAAAAAAATAATTACTATTATTTTTTGCGCCAAAAACATATAGACCTAATCTACTTCGCGCCAAAAAAGGTCATTATATAAGTAGAACAAGTAAACAAACTTAACACACCACAAATTGTCTAAAACGCCATACAACTTAAATTAAAATGGCTTAAGTTACTGCATGGAGGTTTGATATGTCGGAGAGACGTTTCGTCCTAAAGTTCTCTGATAAGAGAAGGGTAAAGGTCAAAACCATCAACGCCATACTTAGTATGGATGAGGCCGTTCAGAGGGATATTGTAGCACCTGCGTTCCTAGACTTTTAAATATTGTCAATTTTAGTCCCTGAACTATGTAGTCATTAGTACTTTTGATACTTGGTAAATTTTATGCTATACTGGATACTTGGAATGTCTAAATCTAGATACTTGGAATGTCTAAATCTAAATACTTGGAATTGCCTAATTCTAGATACTTGACACTTGGAAGACTAGATTCTTGACTCTTGAAACTTTGGTGCTTGACTCTTGAGGCTCGTGAAACTTGAGACTTGGTTGAACGAGGGACTGCAGTCTTGTCACTGGTGGAAACTATGAGACTTTGAAATCTTTTGTGTTATTGCTATAATTTAGTTATTCTATTACCCAATAATACGCAACGCTTAATCTAACTCGCAAATCGAATCAAAGACGATGAAATGGAAAAGATGGGATTGACCGAGTGGCAATCCGATCGGATGACCATCCGATCTGATAGCCATCCGATCGGATGACCAACCGATCGGATGGCCACTCGATCGAACCGCCATCCGATCCGAGTGCACACCGCCTTCACTTCTTCTCACACTATAAATAGACCTGTCACATCACCATTTTCACTAATGTGACAACCTCACTCGACCAGACGCACGCACTCCTATTTTCCTCCATTTCTCGGCGATTTCGGTACGTTTTACACTAGATTCTTGTACATCTTTGATCTGCACATCATTCCCTACGAGATTCTCCTTTGAAATTTCACTTTTCACCATGAAATCTCTCGGATTAAGCTCTTGAAGGTGATGTCACCATGGCGGTTTGTACCAAACTGTTGTGTGATGTCATTATAGCCAAGACCTAGCTCAGATCTAAGGAATTTCATGCATTTTTACACTAAATCTATGCTAGATCTAAACTGTTCAAGCTAAAACCTAGGATTATCTTCGTCTTTTCTTGAACTTTTACATAAGACAGTGAGATCCGGATCTAAACAGACTGTAGACTTGATTATTAGTCTAGAGTCGGCTTGGAAAGGGATTGTTATCGAAGGAGACGACCGGAGCACGGATTCTGACATAAATACCATTAGAACTGACGATTGAACGGACCGGGGTGATTCCCGCCAGATCAGATCGGCTGTACACCGATGTGGTTACCGTTGTCTCAATACGTACCATGACGTCGTTGTTGTAACACCCCGTGTTTCGAAAGTCAAAGTCAAAGTCAAGATTGAAGTCAAAGGGAGAAAAGATTGCTAATTGTGATCTGTCTCTCCTTGCTCAACTCCTGTTTTGACTTCTTTGACTTGTAGATAGTCTTTTTATGCTTTTACGTTAGTTGCATTATGTGGAGTAATTATTACTAATCGAGGTTTATTGATATTTATCGCATGTTTTATCGCTTATCGCAATCGCGCTCGCAACTCGAATTACGTATTCTGGATATTGTTTTATGTGTGTGTGCTTTTATGTGTTACTTGTGCATATTTATTTATGTTTATATTGTGGTGATTAATCGAAATGCAATCGAAACTCAATCGCAATCGAATCGCAAACGCTAAACGCCAGTTAATTAGGATGATTGTATGTTAGATATAGTAGTTGGGATTAAAAATAATTTGAATGGGAAACTCTATCGCATCGCAAGTTGCCACTCGATCGAGCTGCCACCCGACCGGGCTGCCACTCGATCGACTAGTCACTTATTCCCCTTTCCATTTATGAAAACTCCATAAATACCCCCATATGTCAACATCCCTTGATGTTGACAGCTCTCTCTCTACTCACTCGTTCCAGCCGCTATTTCTTCAGATTTCTCGCGATTCTTGTAAGTTTTCAACCTAAATCTTGTACTTTCTTGATCTACACGCACTCCTACACCTTTCTATCTTTTGAATCTTAACTTTTAACCGTGAAATCACTAGATTTGAGGTGTTCTAGGATGATGTCATCATGGTGTTCTTGGGAACTTCATGTTTTGGCTTCAATCCACCAAGAACAACTCAGATCTGAACGATTTCCACACAAATAAACAAAGATCTTTCTTAGATCTGAACATATTCGTGGTGAAAAGGATTGAAAGATGGTTTTCCAACTTTCTTTCAACTTTTTTACACTCAATGCACTCAAAACCGATAGAATCAGAGCTTGTTCTAACCTTTTACTCCTTCTTGTTGATGTGTTGGTTCAAGATCTGGATTATATCCATGAGAATACCGATTTCGGGTTAAACATGAAACACCGTCTCGAACAGTTAACTGGTCGGACTAGGATGATTCCTGTCCGATCGGGTCGCTAAGCCTTGACGAGGTTTCTGTTGTTTAACACGTTATTGAACAGTCTCGAGAAAACGCAAACTACCAAAAACAACCAAGGAAGAAGACGATCAGGTCGTCTGGGACGGATTGTCGTCCAATCGGATTGCCACCCGACCGGACAGCCACCCGATCGGCTTGCGCCTTAGGTCCCACACTTAACTTTTATTTCAATATTTGAGGTTTTGAACATTGAACGGATTGCCGTCCGATCGGATTACCACCCAATCGGATTGCCACTCGACCATGTGGTGTTTTGACTTCAACACTTAAACAATTTTCAACATGTTCAATGCGTACGGATTTCCACCCGATCGGATTGCCATCCGATCGAGTGACCGTCCTGCGGTGAACTTGTTCTCAACCTGAGAAGCCTCGCCAATCGGATTGTTGTCCGATCGAAGAGCCGTTCGATCGACCGACCTAAAAGGTAGAGATACTTCTCTGTTTTCAAAATGCTACAACAAAAACTTCAAAAGACAAGCCATCATACACAAACACATCCATCCCAAATGAGATGACATCCAATCGAGTGGCCACCCAATCGGATTGCTATCCGACCCTCTGACACTTCGCACCGTTTTACGCGCCGCTTATTGTTTATGCTATCGTTCTGATCAGGCTAATCTCGCTCTAAGCGCTCCCTTTAATCCATCATCGCTGTAAGTATACTTGATCCCTTTTTGCTTTACGCACTTTTGGGTGTTACATACGTTACCTATTCTAAATCACATCGAACACACTACGCAATACTTTAACGCTAATCGTTACCGCATGTTATACGTGACTTAATGAATGCTTGTTTGTTATGTTTACACATGGAATGCTGTCTACCTGCCTTAGCAACGATAGTACTATAGTTTGGACTCAGCACCTATTCACTCAGGGGTTGTTAAGGACAATTAATTACATGGCTCACAGTGGTGAGTGTGTATTACGAACTGCTTGGGCAGTCAACTCGCAGTCATTGGTATCGATAGGTTTATGTAGATAACTAACGTGCTTCATTTTACACTGTGTATGTGCTGGTTATGCGTAATCGATTTCGAACTCTATGACGGGTAGTCCGTAGGACAACCCTTAAGTGGTATAAACGATATTAAAATCCCACATTTAATTGGGTAATTGTCTAGAATTATATAACTATGGTTGCTTGTGTTTCAGGTACATTTGGGGCTTAAAAGAGTGGAAATGAAGCTTCGAATAGGCGTGACCGGATTGGAGATTGAAAGACAGAGGATAAATGAAAAAAAATCAATTATTGGTATGGAAGAATTAAGAGGATAGCGTTATAGAGGACGAAATTACGAGAACGTAGGCGAAAACGGTGAAGAAAACGGAGTTGAAACGAAAAAGTTATGCTGAAAACAAAATTGCATGCTGAAGCCTACCGTAATTTACGGTAGCTACCGTAAATTACGGTAGCCCCCAGCATTTTTCTTCCACCGTAAGGCAGTAGAGACCCACTGTAAGCCATTCCAAGCCACCGTAAGTTACGGTGGCCACCGTAGCTTACGGTGGAGGCCAGCGAGAAATGTGTAACTGCCCTATTTTATGATGTTTTATTGTGTCTTTTCAATGCCAATCAATCCCATTCGGTTACCAGCAGTCAAGGGGCAATTTTTGGGTGTTCTTGAGAGCTTGAAACAATTTCTAAACATCTTGTTAGTGTTTTTAATTCCTATGAACATTGATATGTATGTGATGATGATTGTCCAAGTCATGAGTGGCTAAACTTATGGTGATCATCCTAGGTTGAAGGTTTGTCTAAGACATTTGTGTTTTGATTCTTATTTCTAGAATAATAGACTTGCTATTATGGTTTGTTTATTATGGTGTGTTGTTTTCTTGTTCGTAAATTGTTAATGTGTATGTTAATCTTAGTCTAAACCATACGTTCTTGGTGCCATTGGCAATCGAGATATCATGGGCGGGATTAGGATTGGGTATTGATTAATTGGTCATCGGGTAACAACCTCGCGTTCTAGGAATCCGAGTACTTAGTTCCCTTTTATCACGACAAGTAATAACACATTAACCATGTCTATGTGGTTCTTTCTAGTTGAATATTAGCATGAATGTCAAAGCAAACCGGAAACTTAGGATGGTCATTTGTCTCTAAATTGTTTACAAAACCAATTCTCAATTCGCAATTTAATTAGTAATCTTAGTTTTAAAAATCAAACAAACAATCCAACTCTTTGAATTTACTTTTTATTGTAATTAGTTTAATCTTAGTTAACTTAGATACACTTCTAAATAACACATATTCCACAAACTCCCTGTGTTCGATACCCACTTACCGCTAGCTATTAGTAGTAATTGGATTAAATTTGCGTGTACCTACGACAAGCACGTCAAATTTTGGCGTCGTTGCCAGGGAGTAGTGCGCAACATGTGTTATCTTTGATCTTTTAAGTTTGTTATTTTTCTGGTTTACGCTTGGTGTGTTAGTGTGCAGGTATTTACAGGTGCATGCATACTAGAGACTCTCACAAGCTATCACCATTGGCATTTGATCCAGAGATTGAACGAACTTTGAGAAGAAATCGAGTTCTATTGAGAGAAAACAAAATCAGTGGTTCACCAACAACACCAGTTACACAAACCGAAGAAATGGATCAATCACAATTACCACCCACTACGGGTCAACCTACACCCTCCACGCCTTCACCAAATACTACCATTCCTACATCCACACCCGAAATTAAACCAACCAACACCACATTACCCGAAAACACCCAACCTGAATACTCTTTTAGCTACACCACTACATCATCCGCTGTTCCATCCTTTTCATCATTTTTCCCAATTTCCGGCCAATCTTTATTATCACAACAAATTCCACCACCCAACTTATTTCAACCCGGTCCATCTATCATCCATTCCACTCCATTTCAACCACCTCTGCAACCGGGAGCACAATATCAACAACCACAGTTTTTACAAACTTTGGGTGCAAGACAAGATGGGTTTGATGATGGGTATGACGAAGAATTTGGGGGATATGAAGATGAAGGGTATATGTATGGAGGAGACGGAGAGCAAGGAGAGTACACTTATGTTCAAGGCCAAAATCAAGGGATGCAAGGTGTTGGTAGAATTCCTCAACAACAAGTGGTTCAACAAGTTATACCTCAACAATTGCCACCACAAGGTCCACCGATTCAAAGGCAAGTTCAACAACAACAATATGTGGGGCCAAGGTTTCAACCACCTCTTCAACAATTCGCGCCTCCAAGACCACAAGTGCAAAGACCAATGGGTCCACCACGTCCAAGAGTGCCTTTGGGTGTACCAAGAAGACATCACCGTGAAGTTGTACGGGGAATTGAGGCTCATTTCCGACCCGTTATCACTAATAACCCTTCTCCGGTAGTGATTCCGCATCACCCGGATGGAAGAACGTTTAAGGTTAGGACCAATGCGCTTCAAAGTTTACCTAAGTACAAGGGGTTAGCAACGGAAGAACCCTACTTTCATTTGGAGGCATATGATTCTATTTGTAACACTATTGGTGGTCAAGGGTTTTCATCCGACGATGTTAAATTGTTATTATTTCAATTTTCTTTGGAAGATAAGGCAAAGAGATGGTTTTACACTTTGCCATCGGCTTCGATTTATACATGGGCTGAAATGCAACAACGGTTTTTGGAAGAGTTCTTCACGGCTCAAAAGACTAATGATGCACGACGTAGTTTAAGAAGCTTCCAACAACAGTCGGGTGAAATGTTTCACGAGGCGTTCGAGAGGTTTAATATGATGATTGAAAATTGTCCTCACCATGGCATTGAGCTTTGGGAATTATTAAATGCTTTTCATGAGGGTTTATGTTCCGAGGATGCTCGTGATTTGATGTCTATCACGAATGGTACATTCGGTACCAATTATGAGCAAGATGATTGGCAATTCTTGGAACAAATGGCGGTCACATCGAAAAAGAAGGCTCAATCATCTAGGAGAGCACGACCGGCCATTACCCGAACTCAAGTGCATGCGGCTGAAGATGCAAATGTACAAACCACTAATCAAATCTATGATGTTTGTGCACTTTGCAACGAATTGGGGCATGCGGCTGAAAATTGCCAAGGAGTGGAAGGGCAATATGAGGAGGTTCATGCATTGCAAGGTCAAGGTGGGGGTGGTAGAAATTACAACATGAATTCAAATACTTACCACCCCGGGTTACGAAACCACCCGGGTTTTCGATATGGGAACCCATCCAACCAAGCCAACCCGAATTTTCAAGGAAGTCAAGGTAACCTTGTTCCACGCCAACCGTTTAATGATCAAAGTGGGTCTTCAGGTCAAAGTTCTTCGGGTGGAAATGAGGTCATGGAGATGTTGAAAGCGATGCAAATGGAGATGCAACGAAGAAATCAGCTGGATGATGTTCGCATGCAAAAAGATGAAATCCGTGACAAAGCGATTCAATCGTTGACCACTCAAATGGGTCAACTTGCAAGTGACGTGGCATTATTGAAGAAAGCAAAAGGTCAATTAACAAATGACACGGTGATAAATCCCAAGAACACAAAAAGCATTAACATCAATGTGGTAAGCACCGTTCCAAATACTAAATTTAATGAAACATTGCTAACTTCTTCGTATCAAGTGAATGCAGGTTTGGAAAAAGATGCCGAAGTCGAGAATGATAAAGAGTATGGAGCGCCAATCGTGCCTATCCGAGTGGGGAAACTAAAAATTCCTCATGCATTATTGGATTATGGGGCGAGCATGAGTGTGTTACCAGGTGACCTATACGACATGTATGATTTTGGTCCGCTTCAGGATGTAGACACCATGGTGAGTTTGGCGGATGAAAGTTGGAGGCGTCCACGGGGAATTATTAGGAATATTATGATTCGGTTGGGAGAATTCGAATACCCGGTGGATTTTCTGGTCTTAGATTATGCTACTACCAAGATGGCGTCGCAACAAAGGGTGATTTTAGGTCGACCGTTTCTCTATACGGCAAATGCTCAAATCGATTGTAGAGAAGGAATCATTACCATGATCAAAAAGAACCGTAAGTTGTCATTTGATGTTCAGACTAAGATGATTAGTTATGATTTTGTTGTGGCGAAGGATAGCGGGTTTAGTGAAAAGGTGTTTCAAAGAATGAAAAAAAATCACCCACCAGACCATGAAGAAAAACATATGGGTTCAAGCAAGAGTGTATTTGATTACCCACCGAGTCGAAACGAGACGGATGCATTTTGCTCAATGGCACGAGGAAGTGATGGAGATGGCATGAACCGTTTCTTTGAGCCACCATAAATGGGGGTGGTACGGTCTGGCTGAAGACCTGAAAACTTAGCGCTGATCGGGAGGCAACCCGAGGTTTTTCACTGATCTTGTTATTTCTTTAGTTTTTTATGTTTCACGGCCATGACAACACTCAAGTGTGGGGAAGATGTGCGGATATTTGTGTGAAGGTGGTGATAGGAAATTGGATCATTTACAATATCTGTTGTGCCAAAGTTTACCAGGTCAATGTACTTTTTCCTTAGACTTGTCATGTTCTTTAGCTTTGAAATATTGTTAGTTTATTAGTTTGCTTTTGTTTATAAAAATTAAGAAAAATCCAAAAAGAAATTTGTGGTTTGAGATTTTTAGCTTTTGGTTGATGTTGAAGGGTTTAGCGATCAAGTCTTTCCAAAACCATACATTGGGGTCAATGTATCCCAAGTGTGGGGATGGGGGGAAATTTTGAGGTTTTTTTTTTAAAAAAATTTTTAAATCAAGCAAAACATTGTGAGAATTTGAACACCTTGGATTACACCCGAATGATGCACGGGCAACCCTTAATTACCTTTGTTCTTGGTGAGAGTTGAAGCCACACGTGTATATAAATAATTATATCTTTGATCAGAGTGGCAATGGGTGGGGGTGCATTAGAACTTGTGCTTGAATTCGGTTTGAGGCCTTAGTTGAACATGAATGTAGAAAGGTTAAGGGCATCTAGGTAGCCTCATTTTAGTGTGTGCGAGTGTGGGATTTGGGGGGGGGGGGGTTGGACCTCATAAATTATATATATGAGCTTGGTAGTGAGAGGGGCGGGGGTTTGGACATTTACTTGCCCATTTTGTGCCTAAAGCCAATCATTTGTTAACCCATACCTAGTTTCCCAAAAATTTACCCGATTTGACCCGGTCTTGTAGTGTTAGTAGTTTGTTCTAGTGTGTTTAGTTATGTTATGTTTATGTTAAAAAAAAAGAGAAGAAAAAAAAAGAAGAAAAAAAAGTGAAAAAGCAATGAAAAAAAAGAAAAAAAAATGAAATGATGAATGAGTTGTCTTGTATATAGAAGTTTATGTTTTGTTTTGTTAGTTTAATGTGTAATAAAAAGACCGGGTTAAGTCATTCGCTACTATACATATATATTTCCATTTCCTACCCGTATGCCTAGCCACGTTACAACCTTCAAGTCCCTTTGATTTGCATTCATGTTTTGGCACTTGTTAGGCAGAGGACCGATTTAGGTACAAGCATATAGTTGTGCAATCACCTGTTTGCCTTTTGTGTGTCTAGCATATCTTTGCTAGTGTTTACTTGTCACCGAGAGGAGAGATACAGTGAGGGGTGTGTTGTTTGGGTGTTAAGAATGGGTTAGTAAAAGGACAACATGTTATTGCTTGATTTATGTTGATCGCTTGTGTTTTGAAAATGGTTTTGATGAGTTGCTTGGGGCAAGCAACGGTTAAGTGTGGGGATGTGATGGGTAGTCCGTAGGACAACCCTTAAGTGGTATAAACGATATTAAAATCCCACATTTAATTGGGTAATTGTCTAGAATTAGATAACTATGGTTGCTTGTGTTTCAGGTACATTTGGGGCTTAAAAGTGTGGAAATGAAGCTTCGAATAGGCGTGACCGGATTGGAGATTGAAAGACGGAGAATAAATGAAAAAAATCAATTATTGGTATGGAAGAATTAAGAGGATAGCATTATAGAGGACGAAATTACGAGAACGTAGGCGAAAACGGTGAAGAAAACGGAGTTGAAACGAAAAAGTTATGCTGAAAACAAAATTGCATGCTGAAGCCTACCGTAATTTACGGTAGCTACCGTAAATTACGGTAGCCCCCAGCATTTTTCTTCCACCGTAAGGCAGTAGAGACCCACCGTAAGCCATTCCAAGCCACCGTAAGTTACGGTGGCCACTGTAGCTTACGGTGGAGGCCAGCGAGAAATGTGTAACTGCCCTATTTTATGATGTTTTATTGTGTCTTTTCAATGCCAATCAATCCCATTCGGTTACCAGCAGTCTAGGGGCAATTTTTGGGTGTTCTTGAGAGCTTGAAACAATTTCTAAACATCTTGTTAGTGTTTTTAATTCCTATGAACATTGATATGTATGTGATGATGATTGTCCAAGTCATGAGTGGCTAAACTTATGGTGATCATCCTAGGTTGAAGGTTTGTCTAAGACATTTGTGTTTTGATTCTTATTTCTAGAATAATAGACTTGCTATGATGGTTTGTTTATTATGGTGTGTTGTTTGCTTGTTCGTAAATTGTTAATTTGTATGTTAATCTTAGTCTAAACCATACGTTCTTGGTGCCATTGGCAATCGAGATATCATGGGCGGGATTAGGATTGGGTATTGATTAATTGGTCATCTGGTAACAACCTCGCGTTCTAGGAATCCGAGTACTTAGTTCCCTTTTATCACGACAAGTAATAACACATTAACCATGTCTATGTGGTTCTTTCTAGTTGAATATTAGCACGAATGTCAAAGCAAACCGGAAACTTAGGATGGTCATTTGTCTCTAAATTGTTTACAAAACCAATTCTCAATTCGCAATTTAATTAGTAATCTTAGTTTTAAAAATCAAACATACAATCCAACTCTTTGAATTTACTTTTTATTGTAATTAGTTTAATCTTAGTTAACTTAGATACACTTCTAAATAACACATATTCCACAAACTCCCTGTGTTCGATACCCACTTACCGCTAGCTATTAGTAGTAATTGGATTAAATTTGCGTGTACCTACGACAAGCACGTCAAATTTTGGCGCCGTTGCCAGGGAGTAGTGCGCAACGTGTGTTATCTTTGATCTTTTAAGTTTGTTATTTTTCTGGTTTACGCTTGGTGTGTTAGTGTGCAGGTATTTACAGGTGCATGCATACTAGAGGCTCTCACAAGCTATCACCATTGGCATTTGATCCAGAGATTGAACGAACTTTGAGAAGAAATCGAGTTCTATTGAGAGAAAACAAAATCAGTGGTTCACCAACAACACCAGTTACACAAACCGAAGAAATGGATCAATCACAATTACCACCCACTACGGGTCAACCTACACCCTCCACGCCTTCACCAAATACTACCATTCCTACATCCACACCCGAAATTAAACCAACCAACACCACATTACCCGAAAACACCCAACCTGAATACTCTTTTAGCTACACCACTACATCATCCGCTGTTCCATCCTTTTCATCATTTTTCCCAATTTCCGGCCAATCTTTATTATCACAACAAATTCCACCACCCAACTTATTTCAACCCGGTCCATCTATCATCCATTCCACTCCATTTCAACCACCTCTGCAACCGGGAGCACAATATCAACAACCACAGTTTTTACAAACTTTGGGTGCAAGACAAGATGGGTTTGATGATGGGTATGACGAAGAATTTGGGGGATATGAAGATGAAGGGTATATGTATGGAGGAGACGGAGAGCAAGGAGAGTACACTTATGTTCAAGGCCAAAATCAAGGGATGTAAGGTGTTGGTAGAATTCCTCAACAACAAGTGGTTCAACAAGTTATACCTCAACAATTGCCACCACAAGGTCCACCGATTCAAAGGCAAGTTCGACAACAACAATATGTGGGGCCAAGGTTTCAACCACCTCTTCAACAATTCGCGCCTCCAAGACCACAAGTGCAAAGACCAATGGGTCCACCACGTCCAAGAGTGCCTTTGGGTGTACCAAGAAGACATCACCGTGAAGTTGTACGGGGAATTGAGGCTCATTTCCGACCCGTTATCACTAATAACCCTTCTCCGGTAGTGATTCCGCATCACCCGGATGGAAGAACGTTTGAGGTTAGGACCAATGCGCTTCAAAGTTTACCTAAGTACAAGGGGTTAGCAACGGAAGAACCCTACTTTCATTTGGAGGCATATGATTCTATTTGTAACACTATTGGTGGTCAAGGGTTTTCATCCGACGATGTTAAATTGTTATTATTTGAATTTTCTTTGGAAGATAAGGCAAAGAGATGGTTTTACACTTTGCCATCGGCTTCGATTTATACATGGGCTGAAATGCAACAACGGTTTTTGGAAGAGTTCTTCACGGCTCAAAAGACTAATGATGCACGACGTAGTTTAAGAAGCTTCCAACAACAGTCGGGTGAAATGTTTCACGAGGCGTTCGAGAGGTTTAATATGATGATTAAAAATTGTCCTCACCATGGCATTGAGCTTTGGGAATTATTAAATGCTTTTCATGAGGGTTTATGTTCCGAGGATGCTCGTGATTTGATGTCTATCACGAATGGTACATTCGGTACCAATTATGAGCAAGATGATTGGCAATTCTTGGAACAAATGGCGGTCACATCGAAAAAGAAGGCTCAATCATCTAGGAGAGCACGACCGGCCATTACCCGAACTCAAGT
Source organism: Helianthus annuus (assembly GCF_002127325.2). Taxonomy (NCBI): domain Eukaryota; kingdom Viridiplantae; phylum Streptophyta; class Magnoliopsida; order Asterales; family Asteraceae; genus Helianthus; species Helianthus annuus. Next base: position 55,551,296 of record NC_035448.2, on the reverse strand, counting down.
GCATGCGGCTGAAGATGCAAATGTACAAACCACTAATCAAATCTATGATGTTTGTGCACTTTGCAACGAATTGGGGCATGCGGCTGAAAATTGCCAAGGAGTGGAAGGGCAATATGAGGAGGTTCATGCATTGCAAGGTCAAGGTGGGGGTGGTAGAAATTAAAACATGAATTCAAATACTTACCACCCCGGGTTACGAAACCACCCGGGTTTTCGATATGGGAACCCATCCAACCATGCCAACCCGAATTTTCAAGGAAGTCAAGGTAACCTTGTTCCACGCCAACCGTTTAATGATCAAAGTGGGTCTTCAGGTCAAAGTTCTTCGGGTGGAAATGAGGTCATGGAGATGTTGAAAGCGATGCAAATGGAGATGCAACGAAGAAATCAGCTGGATGATGTTCGCATGCAAAAAGATGAAATCCGTGACAAAGCGATTCAATCGTTGACCACTCAAATGGGTCAACTTGCAAGTGACGTGGCATTATTGAAGAAAGCAAAAGGTCAATTAACAAATGACACGGTGATAAATCCCAAGAACACAAAAAGCATTAACATCAATGTGGTAAGCACCGTTCCAAATACTAAATTTAATGAAACATTGCTAACTTCTTCGTATCAAGTGAATGCAGGTTTGGAAAAAGATGCCGAAGTCGAGAATGATAAAGAGTATGGAGCGCCAATCGTGCCTATCCGAGTGGGGAAACTAAAAATTCCTCATGCATTATTGGATTATGGGGCGAGCATGAGTGTGTTACCAGGTGACCTATACGACATGTATGATTTTGGTCCGCTTCAGGATGTAGACACCATGGTGAGTTTGGCGGATGAAAGTTGGAGGCGTCCACGGGGAATTATTAGGAATATTATGATTCGGTTGGGAGAATTCGAATACCCGGTGGATTTTCTGGTCTTAGATTATGCTACTACCAAGATGGCGTCGCAACAAAGGGTGATTTTAGGTCGACCGTTTCTCTATACGGCAAATGCTCAAATCGATTGTAGAGAAGGAATCATTACCATGATCAAAAAGAACCGTAAGTTGTCATTTGATGTTCAGACTAAGATGATTAGTTATGATTTTGTTGTGGCGAAGGATAGCGGGTTTAGTGAAAAGGTGTTTCAAAGAATGAAAAAAAATCACCCACCAGACCATGAAGAAAAACATATGGGTTCAAGCAAGAGTGTATTTGATTACCCACCGAGTCGAAACGAGACTGATGCATTTTGCTCAATGGCCCGAGGAAGTGATGGAGATGGCATGAACCGTTTCTTTGAGCCACCATAAATGGGGGTGGTACGGTCTGGCTGAAGACCTGAAAACTTTGGTTAGTCAACGTCTAATAGCCGTAGACAATCTTTTTCTCGATTTTTATGTGTTTCAATTCTGAGATCGCTACTACCGACTCCGATATTTGCTGTTTTATGTGGATTTTTATGTGTTTTATGTGACTTTATATGCTTATTTGTTAGCGTATTGAGGTACCACTGGTTTCGGTTTTACGCTTTTGTTTATCGCTCGACACGCACAACACATTTTGCGCCGCTAACGAATCACTACAATATGAGGAACAACTTTACGCTATGTTGCTCACTATGTTGCTCGCTAATCGCAATCGCTATTCTCGAACGCTCGCGAAACTTGAATGATAAAGGAACACGATCATGTATGTGGGTGAATATGTGCAATATAGGAAGGTGAATACGTGCAAATATGTGCTTATAAGAACTATGTGCTTTACGTGCTTATGTGCTTCTATGCTTATGTGAATTCGTGGTTATATGCCTATGTGTTTACGTGACTATGTTCCTGAGCTTTAGTGGTATTAGGCGTGTGAGGTGAGATTCGATTATATTATGTCTGAGTCCTATGGCGATGTCTATTGCAGACAATGTCGTCATCTGGATCCCGTCACACGCGCGCGGCTCGCCAAAGCCAGAAAGACAAGCGCCTTGCTGCTCTCGTCGCCAAGCAAATGGCAAAAGTAGTTCCTCAGATCGTGAGTGAACTGTACGAGAACGTGAGCAAATCGTCTGAAGAATCCAGGACTGAAACCCCCAAAGCTGCTTTTAGCTTCAAACAGTTCAAGGCATGCGGACCGAAAGAGTTCACTGGCGAAGATAGCCCTACGTCCTTGTTTCAATGGTTTGACTCAATCGAGGTCACCCTGTGTCAAAGTGGATGTCCTGACAATCTCCGCACTCTGAATGCTACCGGCGTCTTCCAGTCCCGCGCCTTAGACTGGTGGACGGCCGAGAGGAACAAACGCGGAAATGACGCAGCTTATGGTCTGTCATGGGATGAGTTGAAGAACGTCATGCTCGAAGAGTTCTGCCATCCCCATGAGCGCCAAAAGTTGGAGGACGAATTCTGGCACATTAAGCAGAAGGATGGCGACAACACTGCTCTAACTGCTCGCTTCAAGCAGCTCAGTATTATCTGTCCTGATCAAGTGAAGACTGCTGACATGACAATCAAGAAATACATCCGAGTTCTGCCAGATTGTGTTGCAGGTTTTGTGCATGCTTCAAAGCCAGCAACAATCAAAGAAACCTACCTGCTTGCCGCTGAGATCAACGACAAGCGAGTCAAAGCTGGTTTTTGGGATAAAGCTTCGAAGAACCTGCATCAAGCTACCACCGCCGCACCCACCGCTGAAACCGCCACCACTCCGCAATCATCAAAGTCCTCTCGTCGCAAGAGGAAGAACAACAACAGAAGCTCCAGCAACAAGAACTGTGCTGTCACTACCACTGCTACCCTGCTTCAAGCCGTACCGGCTCAGCAGCAATCTCAGCACCGATCAACTCCAGCACCAGTTACCTATACACCGCCTGCAAAGCGTGCTTACACTGGTCCCCACCCTGCTTGCCCAACATGTACCTACCATCACCCAGTGGGTATTGCCTGCCGATTCTGTGTGCATTGCAACATGTACAGCCACTTCACCGCTAGCTGCCGTATAGGTCCTCGACAAGCACCAGCTCAAGCTACTGCTCATCAAGCTCTACTTCCAGCACCTCAAGGCCAACAAGCAGCTCAGGCACCCGCGATCAACGCCAGAGTATGCTTCGCGTGTGGTGATCCCAACCACTTTGCGAACATGTGCCCGAACAGGGTTGTGCAACAAGAGCCACAGCAGCAGCAGCCTCAGCAACAGCAGCAGCAGCAACAACCTCAGCAGCAACAACAACAGCAACAGCAACAAGCCGCCCGCGCCAGAACTTTCGACATCAATGCGCGCCAAGCCCAGGCCGACAACAATGTGGTTAATGGTACGTTTCTCGTGAACGGTATTTATGCTTCGTGTTTGTTTGATAATGGAGCCGATAACTGTTTTGTGTCGTTTGAATTTGAGAAGCTCCTAAATTGTAAGCGCTCCCATCTCCCCTCAACGTTCGATGTTGAAGTCACCACCGGAAGAACCGTCCTCTTCAATTCTGTTCTTCGTGATTGTACTCTTGAGCTCAACAATCACATCTTTCCGATTGATCTCATTCCGATGCTGCTCGGAAGTTTTGACATCATAGTAGGTGATGTGCACAAAATGCAACATATAAATTACATCAATTGTGGCATAAAACTAACCCTTTTTAGTACTAATGTTGGAAAAGTGTGCTTTTGTCTTCTCAGGATTAAATGAGCTCAAATAAACAAAAGAAGCAAAAAGGCAGCTAAATCTAACATAAATACAAGAAAAGGAACAAACGTGGCATGCCCGGCCTCCCGACAGCATCTTCCCAAGCAAAACAAGGAAACAGAGGGCTGAACACGCCCCGTGCTCAATGAGCACGGGGGCGTGCCCAAGTGTCAGCAGAAAAGACAAAGTTGTAGAAGCTTCCATCGCCCACCACGGGGTCGTGCTCAGCGGGCACGGGGCCATGGTCAACTATAAGATTCGCGGAATCCAGGCAAATCTTGATAGTACAGATACGCTTCTTCACACGGGGTCGTGCTCAGCGGACACGGGGGCGTGGTCAACTAATGCAGATAAACTGCATTTAATGAAGAAAGAGAGGAGGATGGACACGGGGCCGTGCCCAATGGACACGGGGCTGTGCCCGAGCTTCTGTTCAGCCTATAAATAGGAGTGTTTGGAGCTCTTGCAACTCATCCCTTGGCACACCACCTCTCTCACACTTCACCCACCACCATCACAACACCATCATCCACCATCATCATCCATTGTCCATCATAGAGTGTGTGAGTCGTCTCGGGATCCAAGATTGATCGTAAGAGTTCTTGACAATCAAAGGCCATGTTTGCCTAAGTCTCTTACATCACTTGGTGAAGACAAGTGTTTAGTGTAATACTTTTTATTTTTAATCTTTTGCACTTTTTAATTGGTTATGTATTATTGACTTTAATAACTAGTTTCTTATGTTGAAGGTGATTCTTCCTTATCGTTTGTCCGTGGTGTCTTGGCATTATTTTACTGTCTATATAAAATAAAAGATTTTCACCATTCATATCTCCACGGTCTATATGGAGGTATGTTGGCTACCTGGTCGGGGGTTAAGGGAACGGTTTGGTAAGAGTCTTGCCATTGTTCAGTGTATAGATCCTGCAAAGAAGCTGGGTCAAATTTAGTAGGACCTCCTTCAATACCCACCGATATTGGATGGCGGGGGTCCAAACTCTTTGACCCCCTCATAAGTTAAACTACTATTAAAACTTTAACCCGGCTATTTAGGACTGTATCCTTGCTGACTCAGACTACTTAGCAGGGCCGGCTAAGCCCATGTGCAGAGTGGGTCTGTGCACAGGGCCCAAACCAGCATGGGGGCCCAAAAAAATTCTGTAATCTGTATGTTATTATATAGGCCCAGGTTTTAATGAATTGAAATAGGCCCAAATCAAAACAATAAGGGCCCAGATCCTTGAAAACAATTCACGCACGTACGAGGGAAATTGAGAGGAAACCAAAAGACGCTGAATGCTGATCAGTACGCAGAGCCGCAGAGGAGACAAAAGGTCGACTAATTGACTTTAATCCGGTGATTCCGGTCAATTACTCAATCGTATTGCACGCACAGGAGTCAGGAGACAAGTATTTCGGAATCGAATCAGTCAATCAGGTATGTTAATATCAGTCGAATTGTCGAAAATTCATATGTTTTTTGTGATTTTGTCTTTTTGATTTGTTATTTGATTGAAACTTGTTGGGATTGAACCCTATCAGAGGAACAGATAATTAAAGCCAAAACTGGATCAGAACAGTGGATTCTGAATAAGCAGATGCTGATATACAAATCTCTCCCCTTGAAAGTGATTACAACTATTGTTGACCTCCTACCTGCTGATCTTACCAAACTGCTGACTCATAACTGCTGCTCAACTAAAGATCTGATGGAAGACTAAAGTCCTGCTGATTCAATCTACTGCCTTGAGTCAAGCACTGCTGATCCGGACAAGTGCTGCTGGGTTCACAGCAGTAGAAGGTTGCAGCAACTGTTCTAAAGTCTGTTTTGTAATAGAATGTATTAGCAGTAGTTAACACAAGCAGTGTCTGTATAGATCAGAGGTTAGAGTTTGTTAGGAGGTTAGATGTCACTTTCATGGTGATGTCAACAAAGATGCTCAGTAGTTTGCAAGTGCCTATAAATAGTTCAGTACTTTGTACTGTTCTATTAGCTCTTTACATCATTCGTCTTCTTTGCACGAACAAACTACTGAGCTCGGGCTGAGGGGGAGTTTGCATTCATACATCTATCTTTGTAATCATTGTTGAAATTAAATTCAATCATTCGGTTCATTGTGTAAAAGATGTTTGATTAAAGTATTACTCTCATTTGATTGTATGCAAAGTTTGTTTTCATTTTAATTCCGCTGCACAACTCATCCATTTTCATCTTAACTTCAAAGACAAAATACAATCAAAAAGAAACTCAGATCCAACAATTGGTATCAGAGCTTGGACAGTCAAATTTGATTTAACAATCATTTTGACGTAAATAGTTCGGCTCAAAACAGTTGATACTGATCATTTGTTCGTCGTTGAAAAACAGAGTAAGGATTAATCACCACTAAAGTTGATTTCTCAGTACCTCTAAAACAACAAGAATGACGTCACAATCTCAGGACGATAAAAACAACATTGGTTCTCTCTTTAAACCACTTATGCTAAAAAGAAATGAGTACAACATCTGGCAGAGGAGGATGGGTCACATCCTCGCTCAACAAAGCACAGGTTGTTGGAAGTCTGTCATCTTTGGTCCTCATGTTCCTACAGTGCCAAGCACTGAAGATGCTAAAAAACAAGTTCCAAAACCTGTTGAAAATTATACTGAAACGGATTATCAAAAGTTTGAGCTAGATGCTAAAGCATTTAGTATCATAGCATCAGCGCTGCCCAACGAAATATATGCTGGATTGTTACATTGTGACAATGCCAAAGAGTTGTGGGACGCGCTTAAGGAACAGTTTGGAGGTACCGAAGAGGTCATAGAAAATAATAGGGAAATCCTGAACCAACAGTATGAAACATTTTGTCATGTTAAAGGTGAATCACTGACGCAACAATTTGAGCAGTTCAGTTGTCTCATCAGTGAACTGAGGCTTGTTAAAACCACTTTTACAAACTCAACTCAAAACAGCAGGTTCCTCAGGTCACTACCAGATAAATGGGACACAATAGCGTTTGTCACCCGAAATTCACCTGAGTTCAAGGATCTGACCTTGACCCAACTCCATGGTCGACTCTTGACCTACGAAAGGGAGTTGAACCAGATAAGGAAGTTACAAGAGTCAGGGAAAACCGTTGATGATTATTCATTCGGTAACACTGCTCTTCTGGGTCAAGAAGAATCTGGTGGTAGTGGTAAGGATCAGGGTTATGATCACTTCATTGACATAACTGCTGGTGCAAATTTTAACAACCCTGATCCTCACTCTACAGGTTATGCATTCACTGCAAATGAAAACCAGATGTCAGACAATTTAAGCTTTGAACTAAATGATTTACAGCATTTTGACCCCACTGATCTAGAGGAAATGGACATCTTGCATCAACTGGCCTTGCTAAGTGTTAGAACTAGCAAGTTTTATAAAAGAACAGGGCGAAAATTCCCAGGGTTGCATGGGAATCTAAGGGTTGGGTTGGATAAATCGAAAATCAAGTGCTATAAGTGTAACAGGTTAGGACATTTTGCTAGAGAGTGTAGGAGTCAAACAACTGGTCCCATAATCACTCACCCTAGTTCAAATCCTAGACCTCAAAATCAAAGCACTATGCACTATGCCCAATATGCCCCAGCAGCACATGTGAACACTGCTCACTATGCTGTTGCTCCTGTGCCAGTGCATTATGTCCAAACAGCTGCTCCACAAATTCAATATGTTCAAACCCCTGCTCCCCAGGCACAAGTGCAACCTGCACCACAAACCACTGCTCCAGTAGCAACACAACCAGATCAACAAAGTTTCTTTACTCAAGAGTTTGTTGACTGGAGCAGTATGCCTGAAGACCTCAGTGATGAAAACTTTGCACTCTATGCTTCTAATGTTTCTTCTCATGATGAATTTTGTTTGATGGCATTAGAGTCAATACAGGAGGGTATTGAATCTGAAGAGAAACAGCTGGTCTCTGAAACAGTGGATGAGGTGATTGAAGCAGTGGTTACTGCTGTGGCTAATGAAGTACTGTTGGAAGAAAGTTCAGGTACCCTGATTGAACCACTGACAGATCTATGGTCTGTAGAAGATAAGAAAGAAGAAAAGGCAGGTGAAAAAGAAGAGAGAGCTGGTGATGAAGAGAATACTCAGTGTGATTGTGCAATGATGGCTGCTGCCAAGGTATCACCTCAAGTTCTAGAAAAACTATGTTCTGACAATTGCATTATTGCTTTTTCTAACATCAAAGAGGTGAATGAAAACCTTAGGAACAAAATCTTAACTGATGAAGTCAAATTTGAAAGATCTTTAAAAGAACTTAAAAACAAATTGGCTGAAAAAGAGAAAGAGATTAGCAGCATGAAAGAAGAGCAAAGCATTACCAAAACCCAACTCCAAACTATGGTAGAAAAATACCAAGTTTGCAAAAAGGAGTTAGAATCCACCCAGATCACATGTGAGAAATGGGTGGAATCATGCAAAGGGTATGAGGTTATGCTTGAGAAACAGATAAAAAGCAATGTGAAATTTGGGGTTGGTTATAGAAAACATGATGATGAAAACACTGCTTTTGAAAAATCTGTTTCAACCACTGATGTAACTGCTGAGTACATCCCCACAAACAAGAATGGCCAAGAAGTGAAAATCATTGACAAACTTGGTAACAAAATCACACTTGACAGACCAATGGGCCCTCTGCTTTTGAGGAGATTGAAAATCATCAATTTAAACCAAAATGGTCTAATGAGTGTGATATTCTTGAAAATTTCAAGCCAATGGACTTTACATCAACTGATGGTGTTAAAGCTCCAAAAGCTAAAGTCATTCCTCTTAAGGACATCCCAGCAGTGGTTAAAACCTCTGCTGCAAAGGAGTCTGAAAAAAGGAAGAAGAAAGAAAGAATTGATAACTTGTTTTGTGAATTTTGTGAGAAAAGGAACCATCTAACAAAAGACTGTTTCCACTTAAAAGCTTATGATATAAACAAAACAAGTGTCATAGTTTCGGCTGAAAGCTGCATTGTTTGTGGTAAAACAAACCACAAAACTCAAGCATGTGTGTATCTCAAAAACTTTGATATCAAAAAGAATGAGTACCTTGCTAAAACATCCTTGAGTCCATCAGCAACACCATCTGTCAAATTCACAAAGAAACAACCACTGTTTGTGCCAGTTCAAACAGCTGTCACAAAACAGCTGAACCAAACATCTGTTAAAAGAGATGTTCAGGTTACTGATGCACCTCCTGTCAATCAGTTCAGAAAAGGCAAGGAAAAACAGTCTTACCAAAGGATTCCACACGTTTATGAGGTCTACAAAAAGCCCTCTAAACCCAAAGTGAATAGGCATCCTTTCGGTTACCAGCAGGTGATTGGGCAAGACCCTCAACAGTGGTTAGCAAGGAACAGTACTAAAACTGTCCAAACCCCTGACTTAGCCACTGTCCATCACACTGCATCCATACCAGACACTGTTGAGACTCCATCCAAAGCCCTGTTGGCTTTGGAGTCCTTATTGAACTAATCCTTTCACTTCATGTGCAGGGAGCTTCTGCATGCTTTGATAGTCTTTGGTATGTAGATAGTGGAGGCTCCAGGCACATGACAGGATGTAAAGCCCTCCTCAAAGATTTTAAAATCCATGGTGGGGGTGATATATCCTTTGGAAATAATAGTAAAGGGAAGGTTTTGGGGTCTGGAACAGTGCAATCTGGCAATGTAAAATTTGAAAATGTCAATCTAATAGACAATCTAAAATTCAACCTTCTGAGTGTATCTCAAATGAGTGACAAAGGGTTTGGGTCATTCTTCACAAAAGATTGTTGTAGGATTGTTGGACCAGAAATGGTCAAAAAGATTGAAGCAATAATCAAAAATGGTCAAACTAAACTTGTTGCTCAAAGAAGTGGCAATGTTTATGTTGTTGACATGTCAAAAGAGTGTCCCAGAGCTGATGCCTGTCTGTTCTCAGCTGCCTCTAACAAAGAGACAGAACTTTGGCACAAAAGACTGGGGCACACAAATCTTAAGACAATAACAGAAATTTCAAAAAATGGTTTGGTGAGAGGCCTACCACAAAAATTGTTTTCATGTCCTGAACATTGCATTTCCTATTTAAAAGGAAAACAGCATAAAAGTTCTTACAAGTCCATTGAAGAGTCTAAAACAACCCAGTGTTTGCAAATGCTACACATGGATTTGTTTGGCCCAGTTCAAGTCATGAGCCTTAAAAAGAAAAGATATTGTTTGGTTATAGTTGATGACTTTTCTAGGTTTACATGGACTTTCTTTTTGCACTCTAAAGATGAAACTACAGGCATTTTGCAAGACTTTGTGACACAGGTTGAAAAGCAATTTGACCTTCCAGTGAAAAGCTTTAGGAGTGACAATGGCACATAATTTAAAAATAGGGAGTTGGATGCCTTCTGTGTGAAGAAAGGGATTGTAAGGCAGTACAGCATCCCTAGAACACCAGAGCAAAATGGGGTTGTTGAAAGAAAGAACAGAACTTTGATTGAGGCTGCCAGAACCATGCTTACAGATTCAGGTTTGCCATTAACTTTCTGGGCAGAGGCAGTAAACACTGCTTGGTATGTCTAGAACAGAGTTTTAATAAACCTCAGGCACAAAAAGACTGCCTATGAAATTCTGTATAAAATCAAACCACTAAACTCATACTTTAAGGTATTTGGCTGCCCATGCTTTATTTTGAATTTAAAACATTCCATTTCAAAATTTGCAGCCAAAATTGATTGTGGTTATTTTCTGGGATACTCAACCACTGCCAAGGCCTACAAAGTGTTCAATGCACGGACCAAGGTAGTGGAGGAGACTTTGGATGTAAAGTTCAATGAACTTTCATCAATGAAAATCCCAGCAAATCCTGCTGAACTGTTTGATCTTGAAAAATTCACTTTTGAAAATACTGCTGTCAAGACTAACAGTGCAGGTTCATCAGAGGATACAACACCAGACTATGGGTATGAAGTCATCATCCCTCAAAGGTCTGCCACAAAGGGGAAAACATCAGTTGTTCAAAACATCTGTCAAAGCTCAACCACTGCTACATCAACAGTTGTTGACCAAAGTAGCCCATTCACCACTGCTTCCACATCCTCAAACACTGCTGACAAAAGTCCTCAAACAGTGGATAAAAGTCAGCAGTGGTCCACTCCATTACCACCCATTCCACCACCTTTTGAAGCCACTGCTGGGTCATCAAAGTCATCAGCAGTGGTTAGCTCAGATGATACACATTTGCAGCCTTCACCAACAAATGCCATCATACCATACCAAGGAGATTTAATCTTCTTGAGATCTCATCCACCTGATCAAATCATTGGCAACATCAATGAAGGGGTGCTCACAAGAAGCCAAACCCAAAACATTTGTCTTTTTGCTGGTTTGCTATCACTTCATCAGCCAGTCAAGTACCAAGAGGCACTAAAAGACAACAGCTGGGTAGAAGCCATGCAAGAGGAGCTCCAACAGTTTAAGAGACAACAAGTATGGGAGCTTGTACCACTGCCAAAAGAGGTTAGTCCCATTGGCACAAAGTGGGTCTTCAAGAACAAAACAGATGAAAGGGGCATTGTTGTCAAGAACAAAGCCAGGCTTGTGGTTCAAGGTTACAGACAGGAAGAGGGGATTGATTATGATGAAACATTCGCCCCTGTTGCAAGATTGGAAGCTATCAGACTGTTCCTGGCCTTTGCTGTCAACCACAACATGAAGGTGTTTCAGATGGATATCAAAAGTGCTTTCCTCTATGGTACATTGCAAGAAGAGGTATATGTATGTCAACCTCCAGGCTTTGAGGATCCATTTTATCCTGATCATGTCTACAGGCTAAACAAAGCCTTGTATGGCCTGAAACAAGCACCTAGAGCCTGGTATGAAACTCTTTCCAACTTTCTACTCTCAAATGGTTTCAAAAGAGGTACCATTGATAAAACACTGTTTCTTAAATGGAGAGGGAAAGATTTAATGATTGTCCAAATTTATGTGGATGACATTATTTTTGGAAGCACAAGTACCAAAATGTGTGAAGAGTTTAGAGAACTCATGACAGCTGAGTTTGAAATGAGTGCAATGGGTGAGCTGCAATGCTTTCTTGGTCTAAGTACAGCAATTGCAAAATGGAACTTTCATTCATCAAAGCAAATATGCTAAAGACCTTTTAACCAAATTTGATATGAATGATTGTAAACCATGCAGCACACCCATGGCCACAAATAAGCTGGTCATGTCTGATGAAAAGGATGAGCTGATTGACCAAACACGCTATAGAAGCATGATTGGGTCCTTATTGTACCTAACTGCATCTAGACCAGACATCATGTTTGCAACATGTGTCTGTGCAAGAAGTCAATCAGCTCCCAGAAAATCAAATCTCATTGCTGTAAAAAGGATTCTCAGATACATAAAAGGTACTCCCACACTTGGTATCTGGTATCCAGCTAATGGGAATATCAAGCTTTCAGGTTTTTCAGACAGTGATTTTGCTGGATGTCACACCACAAGGAATTCCACTTCAGGAGGGTGCCAGTTTCTAGGTGATTGCTTAGTCTCTTGGCAAAGCAAAAAGCAAGCAGCAGTTTTAACATCCACTGCTGAGGCTAAATACATTGCTGCTGCAAGCTGTACAGCCCAACTCCTGTGGCTTCAAAATCAGTTACTGGATTTTGGTATCACTGCCTTAAAGACACCACTCATGTTGGACAGCCAGGCAGCAGAAAATATCATCAAAAATCCAGTTTCCCATTCTACCACAAAGCACATCGACATCAGACATCACTTTGTGAGGGATTGCTATGACAAAGGTTTGATTTCTCTGCATCATGTCCCAACTAAAGACCAGCTGGCAGATATGCTCACAAAAGCACTTGATACAACCACTTTTGAAAGCTTGGTCTCTAGGATTGGGATGCTAAACATGGAATAACAAGCAACATCTTGTTTTTCTATGAATAAAAGCAGCAAAATGTTTTCAGAAAATCAAAAATCCATCCTTAAAAATAGCTTAAAAATGAAAATTTCATTAAAATCCTTAAAAGTCTGCCATAACCACTGATGGTTCAAAAGTCTGCTCTACTTCAAAAAGTCTGCCCACTGCTGAAAGGAAACCTCTGTTCTCTCATTCCTTGATAACCACTGTTGTTCAAAAACAGTGTCTTATCCACTGATATGCTATCCACTGATAGTGAAAATCATCCACTGCCCCCTTTCCACTGCTTTCATCAGTTGCTTTCACCAAAAGTACTGTCCTTCATTTTCACCAGTGGTTGTCACGTGGGCAGTACATAGCAGTCAGACTTTTTGTAACGGCTGCCACGTCAGCATTCACTCTCTCTCCTATAACATCCCCACTCACCATCAAAACAGGGTTTTACTGTCGAATTGAATTCTTAAAAATTCTCTTCTTAAAACAGTTTTTCTTCTCATTTCTCACAAATTTCTTCGATCGTTTCATTTCAAAAATGACAAAATCGAAGCTCTCTGCAAAACCCACATCAAAATCATCGAAAACAACCTCTCAAAAGCAACTTCCACTGAAATTCCATTCAAAAAATCTCACAATCTCCTGGGTCTTCTCACAAAACCAGGAACCACAGATGTTTTCGATTCCATTATCACCATCATGGCAAAATCAAAGTACAAAACTTTGCTCACCGCCGACGCACCCATTTACTTGGCGACCCAAAGGGAATTTTGGAAGAATGCAACCCTTGAAAAACAAGGAGACATTGCAACTGCAATCCAATCTTCCATAAAAGGTAAAGCTGTCCACATTACACCACAATCCATCTCCGAAGTCTTTCAACTCGATGACCAGGCAGGTAAAACTTCCTTCACTAAAAACGAGTTGCACATTGACTTCATTGAAAGAGGGTATGAAGCCACAATGATGAAGAAACTAACCTTAGAAAAAGGTTATTTTCCTCCTGCACCAAGATTTCTATTTCATACCCTCCTCCTATGTGTTTCAAACAAAACCACTTCTTTTAATGAGATCCCTATAAAGATTCAAAATCTGGGATATGCAATTCTTCAAGAAGAAAATTATAATTATTCTCGGGAAATCTTTAAAGATTTGGTTAATAATGTTGAAAGCAAATCATTCTTACTATTCCCAAGGTTTTTAAGCTATTATTTTCAAAAGAAATTCAGTAAGGATGATTTAGCTTTAATAAACCAAGGTGAAATAACTGCAATAAACTGCCTAACAACTTAAACTTTTTCACGAATGATAGCACCTTGCAAAACACAAGCAGGGGTACCTGAGCAGAATTTAGCAGCAACCACTGCTCCTCAGGTATCTGCTGCTGAGCCTACTGCTCTAGGTGATCAAAGCAGCAGACCAACTGTTTTGAAACCCACACCTACAAAACCCAAAAGCTTTACAAAAAGAAAAATCAAAAACCCCCCAAACCAATCAAAATGGCAACTCTGGAGGATGAGATACCAGAGTTAATGCCTGTGACAACACAAATGTCACAAGAAACCACTGCTGCTTCTTCCTCACAGTAGTTGGTATAAATATCTCAACCCATAACCATAACTCCTCCTGCTTCTTCACAAAAAGAACAGGTTGTACACAAAGGGCCACCACATCATGATGCTCTGGATACACTCGTCTCCATCATCCACAGCTCAATGCCCGGAGCAAATCTGATTTCTACACCTACCATCACATCCTCAATTCCACCAAAAACACAATTACTGTTGGATGCAATTGATTTGAACCAGGCATTACTCAGTCCTTCTCAATCACCTGTCAATGAGAATATACCTCCACAACTGACTGCGCCTGCTGTATCATTCTTTGCTAACCCACCAACACAACCTGAGGAGGTTACACCCATTGAGTTACAAGTAACTCTTTGTGGTAATCCAAGTGAAGCAGCCACTACAACTGTTGAACCTACAGGTTTACAGTTGGACAGTGGTTACATCAATAAGACTTCCTTGGAGGCAATTCCTTTTATAGCACCTCTGCCAACCACCAGTGGATTTATTTATCCTACTGGCAACATCAAAAGGTTGTCAAGTGTTGAAGGAAGAAGACCCCAGTACCAAGAAAAAGGGGCATCAGTGGTTAAGGTTTGGAGTAAACTCCCTACTTCTACCACTGATAAAACCACTGTTAGTGGGAAATCAGATGATCCCATTAAATTGGGTGATGGTTTAAAGTACCAGAAATTGACGGCTCGTGTGGAAAAACTTGATAACTCTGTTGCCAAACTCAAAGATATGCTACAACAGTTGTTACAAGTACAAAAGGTACAATCCACTGCTGTTCCACCTCAAGCACCTGCCTTCCAATAGGCACCTGCTACAAATGAGCTCTGGAATCTATTTCAACCTTTTCTCCATCATCAAGCACAAATAGCAGATCAGCAACATGAAAAACATGTTCAACAATTGAGAAATGCTATGGAGTCTAGGTACAAAGACACTTAGGCTGATCTAAAGGCTCTCAAAACTCAGATCTTGCACTCCACTGGCACTACTCCTCCACCAGTGTTCTTCATTGATCAACTCCCCGAAGATAATGCCAAAAAGGGGGAGAAAATTCAGGAATGGAGAAGGAGAGGAATAACAGATGGTCTCTACCTCGCACCAGAAAATTCCAATATGACCAAACAGATTCCTTTGCCAGATGGGAGTAAGAAAATTGATGTGACCACAAATGCACTTGCAGAAGCACTTGCATGTGTAAAAAGGGATAGAGAGGCCAAAAAGAAAGCCAGGGTGGATTATCCGGATCAGGGTACTTCAGGGTCAAGAGATGATGAAAATCTCATTGATGAAAAGAAGAAGCCTACTAGAAAAGTAAGGCTACCCAAATCCATTCCGGTCAGACGTTCAAAGTCTGCTCAAAAACCACCACCTAAAACAGCTGTTGTAACTCCTGGTGTATCAGCTGCTGTTGGTACTTCAGTAGTTTCAACAACTGTTCCCACTTCAACACACACCACTTCAACACACACTACATCCAATGCTTTACCTCCATCACCACCAAAATCACAATCACCTCCTGTCAAAAGGCAGAAGACATCAGTTGTTATAACTTCTGCTGTAAAGACAACAATAGTTGGAACACCAGTTGTTTCAACAACTGTTAGTCTATCACAAACCACTGCCACTACAACCACCTTTCCATCCAAAACATCATCAGTCCCTCCTCAAATAAAGAGGAGAAGGCTAATTCCTAAAGATGATGTCACTTCACCATCCCCAACATCTTCAAAACCTTTAGCTCTTGTCAATATACCAAAACCAGTTCCACTCTCTTCTATTCCAATGCACAAGCTTTTACCTCCTGCAGGTGTTCAATTTCCTCTTGAACTGGAAGCAGTTAGAGAAGAAATAAAATCCTTTTATACTGAGGATGACCCTGCTAAAAGGAGTTTGCCTTCAATCAAAGGATATCCTTGGCCCAAAAACATTGAAGAATATTTGAAGATAAAGGCCAAGCAAGCAGACGATATCTCGAAAAGAAACACACAAGGGAAATCTGACAAAGAAGTATCAAGATACTACCAATATCTGCTCACACAAGTCAGTTCCCTAGAACGTTTTGCAAAGAATGTCAGTCAACAAATTTCAGAAAGAGCAGCTGAAACTTTGAAGAAAGACTACATTGAAAGCATTATGTTTTACAAGAAATACAAAGGAAAGAGACACATGTACAAAGAATGGACTGTTCCAGAGCTTGAAGCTGAAGCAGCCAGAATTCAAGATATGATAAAAAGGAAAGTCACTCACACTCCTCCTGATTGGGCAAAGTTCAAAAGAAATATACCTGAAAAGCAGTTGGAACTAAAGAGAATGAAAGAAGAACTGGTTGTTGCTGAATTTGGCACTAAAAGACAAGTTGCTAGATGGAAAGAAGATTTGGTCAGGTCAACCTACAAAAGGTTGGAGGAATTAAGAAAGAAAGATCCAAAAATTCCTCAAAAACCTAACTACCCTGAACCAGTGGTTTCAAAAGGACCATCAAAGCTGCAAATCAGGAGAGCCACTGCTCCAGCTGGTAATGCCATCTACAAAAGAAGGACACAAAGCCAGTTAGGAGCTGAAACTGTTCAAGAAATTCTTGCTGGAAATGCTGTTTTAAAAGAAGGCTTGTTAAGAACGTTAAAAGAAGAACTTGAACAGGAAAACTCTGCTACCACTGCTCAGCCAGTGATGAACAGGCCAGCCTCACCAAATACTTCTGCAAATAAACATCTCCCAAGAAACCCACCAGGCTCAAAAATACAAAAGTGGGCAATTGACAAACAGACCTGCGTATTGACTTTGCTCAGGTCTGGTGGAGAAGTGGAGAAAATATCAAGGGAACAAGCTCTTGGCCTGAGTCTTGAAGATTTGCAGGATCTCCTTGATCTTCCACTTAGCAGGGATGATGAAGATACAGATGCCCTTGACTTTGAATTACAATTTAAAGGTCAGATAAGGGAGCTGTTAATGAGGCAATAAAATATCCACAAATAATGAAGGGTTTTGGCATTATATGTTCCAGGGGGAGATTGTTGGAATTGAACCCTATCAGAGGAACAGATAATTAAAGCCAAAACTGGATCAGAACAGTGGATTCTGAATAAGCAGATGCTGATATACAAATCTCTCCCCTTGAAAGTGATTACAACTACTGCTGACCTCCTATCTGCTGATCTTACCAAACTGCTGACTCATAACTGCTGCTCAACTAAAGATCTGATGGAAGACTAAAGTCCTGCTGATTCAATCTACTGCCTTGAGTCAAGCACTGCTGATCCGGACAAGTGCTGCTGGGTTCACAGCAGTAGAAGGTTGCAACAGCTGTTCTAAAGTCTGTTTTGTAATAGAATGTATTAGCAGTAGTTAACACAAGCAGTGTCTGTATAGATCAGAGGTTAGAGTTTGTTAGGAGGTTAGATGTCACTTTCATGGTGACGTCAGCAAAGATGCTCAGTAGTTTGCAAGTGCCTATAAATAGTTCAGTACTTTGTACTGTTCTATTAGCTCTTTACATCATTCGTCTTCTTTGCACGAACAAACTACTGAGCTCGGGCTGAGGGGGAGTTTGCATTCATATATCTATCTTTGTAATCGTTGTTGAAATTAAATTCAATCATTCGGTTCATTGTGTAAAAGATGTTTGATTAAAGTATTACTCTCATTTGATTGTATGCAAAGTTTGTTTTCATTTTAATTCCGCTGCACAACTCATCCATTTTCATCTTAACTTCAAACACAAAATACAATCAAAAAGAAACTCAGATCCAACAAAACTAGCATCTGGTGTTCATCTGTTTGATTTTCACTTTTGACTTTTTTTTTCTGAAATTGTTCGGTTTTCAGTTTCTACCAAATAAATCAAATAGAACAATAATTAGTTATTGCATTGGGGTTGGGCTAAAAATGTGATTGGACTGAGCTAAACGACAAACTAAAATAACCAATATTTGTTATTCATTTTGAATAGAATTCACATTGTTTTACAGGGTCGATTTAACACCTTGGCTTTGGTTTTGCTCAACTGTAAGATCTTCTATTATTTAAATTCTTTTTCAAGTCATCTAGTTTTTCTTATTGCAAGTTAATAATGGGGATATTTGTATCCAAATTGAAACACCGATTAGCTATTTGTTAATATTGAATGAATGTATAATTTTCGTTAAGTGATGTTTTGTGAACGTGATTGAAATTTTGAATGAATGTTTTTTTCGTTAATATTTAGAAATTATGCCTCCCGTTCCTAAATACAAATACCCATCCGGCCATAAAAAACGTAAGAAGAGGAAGCTAGAGGAAGAGAAAAGAAAGGCGGACGACGTAAAACAAAACCGAATAAACAAGTTTTTTTTCAAAAGAAACTCAAAATTCTAGTTCTAGCTTGGGTGACGATAATGTGGGTCAAGAAGTTAATGCGGGCGAAGAAAATGTGACCGTAGGTGAAGAAGGTAATGTGGGCAAAGACAATGTGACCGTAGGTGAAGACAACATGAACGTAGGTGAAGATAATGTTAATGATACCGTAGATGAAGATGATGTTAATCCGGTTCCGGATATTGATATTTTTGATCCTAGAAATTGGGGTGGGCTTAGTAATGACATGATTAAAGAGTTGGTTACGAAAGGTCCAAAAAGAGATATGGATGTTAAGGGCCCCGTGGATAAATTTGGAAGACATTTTTCAAATACCATGTACACTAGAATTTTATCAAATAGGGAGACGTGCGATAGATTATGGCTAGTGTATTCGAAAAAACTTGACAAACTCTATTGTTTTTGTTGTAAAGTTTTTAGAACGCGGCATCCGAAAGGTGGGTTGGATGATGAAGGTTATAACGATTGGAGACATGCCAGTGGTAGACTTAAAGAACATGAAGTTGGTTTAGAACATTTCAAGAATATGAATGAATGGTTTGAATTGCGGCAAAGGTTGAAATGCAAAGAAACAATTGAAAAAGGGGCATATGAGCACTTTAGAAAAGAAAAAGATTATTGGAAACAAGTCATCTTAAGGATTGTTGCACTTGTGAAGTTTCTTGCAAAATATGGCTTAGCGTTTCGTGGGTCAAATAAGAAGTTGTATAAAAAAGGAAATGGAAACTTTTTGGGTTTGGTTGAGATGTTGGAAGAGTTTGACCCGATTATGAAAGAACATGTGCGCCGAGTTCTGAATGAAGAGTGCCATGTACAATTTCTTAGCCACAATATTCAAAACGAGTTGATACAATTATTAGGGGATAAAGTTAGAACCGAAATCATTAAGAAAGTTAAGCAAGCAAAGTATTACTCCATCATCCTCGATTGCACGCCTGATACAAGTCACCAAGAGCAAATGTCCATAATTGTGAGGTATGTGAATTTTAACTCTAGTTCTGTGACCATTGAGAAATCCTTTTTAGGTTTTTTGGTTGTTGATGATACCACGGGTTTAGGACTTTTTGAAGTAACATGTAAGGAATTAGAGTCGCTTGATCTTGATATTGGTGATATGCGTGGTCAAGGCTACGATAATGGGGCAAACATGAGAGGAAAAAACAAAGGAGTTCAAACTAGATTTTTAGAAAAAAAATCCTAGAGCTTTCTATAGTGCTTGTGGTTGTCATAGTCTAAATCCAGCATTGTGTGACATGGCTAACACAATTACTAAGTCTAAGGAATTTTTTGGAACAATACAACGGTTATATACTATCTTTGCCCATTCTATTAATAGGTGGCAAATTTTGAAAGACAATGTTAAAGGATTAACTCTTAAATCATTGTCTACAACTCGTTGGGAAAGTCGTATAGATAGTATTAAGCCTATAAGAACTCAACTTGGAGATGTAAGAAAAGCTTTGCGAGAAGTTAGGGGAATGGATAGAGATGCTAAAATCATAAGTGAAGCTAAATCACTAGAAGAGTATGAACTTGGTGATTTTGAATTTTTGGCACAAATTGTCATTTGGTTTGAATTATTATCAAAGGTGAATGTGGTGAGCAAACGGTTGCAAGCAAAAGATGTTGTTCTTGATGTTGCTATTGATAAAGTGGACAAATTAATTAAATTCTTTAAGAATTATAGAGAACTGGGGTTCTCTAAGGCACTTGATGAAGCTAGAGAAATTGCAAATGAAATAGGTGTTAATGTGGAATTTCGTCAAAAACGTGTGATATATAGGAAAAAACAATTTGATGAATCGTCAAGTGTAGAAGAAGTAACATTTTCACCCGAGGAGGATTTTAGAGTAAATTATTTTTTAAGTATTGTTGATCAAGCTATTTTTTCACTTGAAACAAGATTTGAAGTATACCAAAAATTCGAAAAAATATTTGGGTTTTTGTTTCCTAAAAAGTTGAAGACTCTTGATGAAGCCAAGCTTAAGAAATGTTGTTATCGTCTTGAAGATGCATTGAAGTATGAAGGAGAATCCGATATTGATGCTAAAGAATTGTGTACGGAGTTGAAGTTGATTACTACATTTTTACCGAGACACATTGACAACCCTTTTGACGTTTTAGACTATATCTTCCAACGCAATACTACTTATCCTTATGCTATAAATGCATATAAAGTGTTGTTGACAATTCCGGTAACTGTGGCATCGGCAGAAAGAAGTTTCTCAAAGTTGAAGTTGTTGAAGACCTATTTACGTTCTACAATGTCACAAGAAAGGCTAAACGGGTTGGCGACAATATCTATTGAAAGTGAAATAGTAGATACTATGGATTACAAGGAGTTGATCGAGAGCTTTGCTTCAAAAAACGCTAGGAGAACCACACTGTTTGCTTAGCAAGTAAGTTCGATACTTTGATCATTTTTGCTACACTATTTTTGTTAATTTGTTTTATCTATTTCATAACAATTATCGTAGTATTATGAATTTTTAGTATTTATATATATATATATATATATATATATATATATATATATATATATATATATATATATATATATATATATATATATGATTGAATGATTGATGAATTTATGTTATATGAAGATTTGCGAATAGGGCCCAAATTTTTTATCTCGAACAGGGCCAAAAAAATTTTTGTGATTTTCGGAGACGGCCCTGCTACTTAGCCGAGGGTAACGTCGCCTTCAAAAGAGGGGCCTACCACATTATGCATTAATAACTTAATTAATTATCTTTCAATAATCCGACCCTTTAGGATTGTATCCTTGCTGACTCAAACTACTGGGTTGAGGGTAACGTCACCTTCAAAAGAGGGGCCTACTACAATAACTAAGATAATCTCTTAAACAAGTGCAAAAGTGTGAAAATAATCAAAGGTTACACTACACATGAGTCAGATCCAAGTGATTCATCTTGTCTATCTGTTTTTACTTTTATTTTACTTTTTAGCATTTTAGTTAGTTTTATTTTTCTAGTTTAAAAACCTTTTTCTAACTTTTTGATTTAATTAGACGTTGAGGATAAACCGGTACTAAAAGCTCTTGTGTCCTTGGACGACCTCGGTATCTTACCAACACTATACTACGTCCACGATGGGTGCACTTGCCCACATGTGTGTTTAGTGTTAGTAAATATCGTGTTTTATAAATTTAAAACTTGGCTAAAAAAGTGTAAAAAGGGCTTAAAATATATACCTAAATTATATTACACCTAACACGCATCAAGTTTTTGGCGCCGTTGCTGGGGACACAAGGATTTTAAGAAAGCTTAAAATCGACAGCCTAATCAGTTTTTCAAAACTTTTCAAAACGCGCGCACATTTTTCTGCATTTTAGTTTAGTTTGCATTTACAGTAGGTTGAACACGGGCCATGCTCACTGAACACGGGGCCGTGCTGCATATTTTTGATAAAACACCCAGGTACAGAGTCTGAACACGGGGTCGTGCTCACTAAACACGCCCCCGTGCTCAACGAAATCATTAACTTTAATTAAAACGCCCAGATACAGATACCGAACACGGGCCGTGTCCACTGAACACGGGGCCGTGTCCAGCCTCTGTTTCCGTCTTTATTTTTGTTTTCTAGTCCCGAGACTCTGTTGTGGTCTGTTGAGTGATTCTTATGGATCAATACTCAGGAGGCTACAACTACACCTATGAGGAGGATGATTATAGGAGAGACTATTGCACTAATTGTGGTAACCCGCACTCGGTTCAATATTACAACTCATCTCAACCATCCACTTCATACAACTATTATGAGGAGCCCAGGTATGAGCCATCGACTTCATACACATCCTATGAAGACCAAAGGTATGAACCTTCTCCCTCATACTCATATTTTGATGAACCAAGGTATGAGCCTTCATACTCATACTTTGAGGAACCAAGATATGAGCCACCACCTTCATACTCTTATTATGAGGAACCATGGCGTGAACAACCCACCTCATATGAGTATTATGAAGAACAAAATTACGACCCTTATCCATCATATGCTTACAATGAAGAACAATGGTGCGAACCATCTACTTCATATGAGTACTATGAGGAACCAAGGATCGAACAACCGGATTCAAGCTTTGAGGATCCCGATCCTTTCTCTATCACCGAAGTGACCGATAGGATATTAGAACACCTTAAAACTATCGAACGTTACATAAAAGAATCTCACGCAAGGGAAGAGGAGTCCCGCGCAAGAGAAGAATTAAATAAAGAAAAGATAGTTTAAGAGGTAAAAATGTAAGAACAAATAAGTGAAGAACTTACACATGAGGTAAAAATGTACCCACTCATGCTAAGTTTTTAAAAGAGTTAAACACTAGCACTAAAATTGACGAAATGGTAAGTATTAGGTTAAATAATGATCAAACTTCACTAATAAAAGAAGACCCTTTTGAAATCAACATTACACCGGTTCCATGTTTTTTTTCAAAATTCATTTATTAGTAACGTCACAATTGATAAAGATCTTTGTGTTAACATAATGCCTAATTACATTTTCGAAAAATTAAGTATTAGTGATTTTTCTCCACTTCAAATACCCATTTTTCTATCTAATCGGAAAATAATAAAATCAATCGGTATAGTTGAGGATGTCTTGGTTCAAACAAATCAATTGGTAATCCCAACCGACTTGTCATCCTTGATGACGCTCCTCTAGTGTTGGGACGTCCTTTTGTAAAAACTCACAAAGCTTTGAAAAACCGGAAATACAATAACCTACCTCTTCAATTAGGGGCATTCAAAAGGAGCATAGATCTTGAGCGCTCAATGAAATATCCTTTTGGCAATAATGACCCCCTAATTGAAGATGAAGATGAGCCACCGGATACAAGTGAAAAGATTGACCACTTTGTTGAAGAAAAGGTCGCCATAGAACAAACTTTTAAAGTTCTTGATCAAAATGAGCAACCAAATAAGGAGTCTCCCAAAGACCCACCTCTTGAGCTCAAAGAACTTCCAAAAGGTTTGGAATATGCTTTTCTAGACAAAGATGGTAAATCTCCTGTAATTATTTCATCTAAATTAAGTAGTATAGAAAAAGAAAAATTAATTAAACTTTTGAAAAAACATAAAAATGTGATCGCTTGGAAGCTTGTAGATATTAAAGGAATAAGTCCTTCCATGTGCACACACAAAATTTTAATGAATGATGACTACAAATCAGTAATACAACCACAACGAAGAGTCAATCCAAATGCCCAAGAAGTGGTTAAAAACGAAGTCATCAAATTACTTGACGCTGGACTTATCTACCCTATCTCTGATAGTCCTTGGGTAAGCCTCGTCCAAGTAGTTCCAAAGAAGGGAGGTATGACGGTGATAACTAATGAAAAGAATGAATTAATACCAACAAGAACCGTCACAGGATGGAGAGTATGTATAGACTATAGACGATTAAATGAAGCAACAAGGAAAAATCACTTTTCTTTGCCCTTCATTGATCAAATGTTAGAAAGATTATCCGGTCATAAATTTTATTGTTTCTTGGATGGTTTTTCAGGTTACTTTCAAATCCCGATAGCACCCGAAGACCAAGAAAAGACAACATTCACATGTCCATATGGAACTTTTGCTTATCGACGCATGCCATTCGGTCTATGTAGTGCCCCCGCAACATTCCAACGTTGCATGGTGGCCATCTTCCATGACATGATAGAAAAGACAATGGAAGTCTTCATGGACGACTTTTCTATCTTTGGAGATTCATACGACCAATTCCTCGATAACCTTGAACGAATGCTATCCCGATGTGAGGAAACTAACCTCGCCCTTAATTAGGAAAAATGCCATTTCATGGTAACGGAGGGAATAGTACTCGGTCACAAAATCTCTAGCGAAGGAATGGAAGTGGATCGAGCCAAAATAGACACTATTTCTCGATTACCTCCACCATCCTCCGTTAGAGCAATCAGAAGTTTCTTAGGGCATGCCGGATTTTATAGGCGATTTATCAAAGACTTTTCTAAAATTTCAAGACCTCTAACGAAATTACTTGAAAAAGATGCCCCTTTCATCTTTGACAAGGATTGCAATCAAGCATTTCTTACACTTAAGGAAATGCTAGTCAATGCACCTATCATGATAGCGCCTGATTGGAAATTACCTTTCGAAATCATGTGTGATGCAAGTGACTTTGCAGTGGGAGCTGTCTTGGGACAACGAAAAGAAAAGCATTTTCACCCAATTTATTATGCTAGTAAAACACTTAACGATGCACAAGAGAATTACACAACAACTGAAAAAGAATTACTAGCTGTGGTATTTGCTTTTGATAAATTTCGTTCTTATCTTGTTCTTTCTAAAACAATAGTCTATACAGATCATGCAGCCATTCGATACCTTTTCAAGAAACAGGACGCAAAACCCCGTTTAATTAGGTGGTTTTTACTCCTCCAAGAATTTGATATTGAAATCAAAGACAAAAGAGGAGCAGAAAACACCGCAGCAGATCATCTTTCACGCTTAGAAGACCCAGCTTTGGAGGCAACTAGGGATGAGCAAATCAACAAAAAATTTCCAACGGAGTCCTTAGAAATGGTGGAATACAAGGAAGAACCATGGTATGCCGACTATGCTAATTACTTAGCTAGCGGTATAGTCGCCAAAGGATGGGCACATCTCCAAAGAAAGAAATTCTTTGCTGATGTAAAACATTACTTTTGGGAAGATCCTTATCTTTTCAAAATGTGTGCCGACCAACTCATCCGAAGGTGCGTACATGGTAGTGAAGCAAGAAGAATTCTCCGCCATTGTCATGAAGGTCCATATGGAGGACATCATGGTGCCGCTAGTACCGCACAAAAGGTACTTAATTCAGGATTTTATTGGCCGACCATTTAACAAGACGCGCAAAGTCTTGTCAAGACATGTGATACTTGCCAAAGATCAGGTAACATTTCTTCCAAAAACGAAATGCCACAAAATAGCATTCTTCTTTGTGAAATTTTTGATGTGTGGGGACTCGACTTCATGGGACCCTTCCCGCCATCAAAAGGAAACAAATATATACTTGTGGCAGTAGATTACTTGTCTAAATGGGCCGAGGCACTTCCAACAAATGATGGAAGAGTCGTGGTAAGATTTCTGAAAAAATTATTCTCTCGTTTCGGAACACCTAAAGCATTAATAAGTGATAGAGGTACCCATTTTTGTAATCATCAACTTGAAAAAATATTAACAAGATATGGGGTCTATCACCGGGTCTCAACAGCATATCACCCTCAAACAAACGGACAAGCCGAAGTGACTAATAGAGGTTTAAAACGAATACTTGAAAAAACCGTAGGGTTAAATAAAAAGGAATGGGCTGATAAATTAGATGACGCTTTATGGGCTTTTCGAACTGCTTATAAAACAACAATAGGTACAACCCCATATAAGCTTGTCTATGGAAAAAGTTGTCACTTTCCGGTAGAAATAGCTCACAAGGCCTACTGGGCAATCAAAAATGTGAACTTAGATATAGAATTTGCAGGAAAAAATCGATTTTGTCAATTAAATGAATTAGACGAATTAAGGAATTATGCATACTCTAACTCTGAAATTTATAAGGAAAGAATGAAAAACTTGCATGATAAACATATTAAACCTAATGAATTTCGAGTAGGGGATCAAGTTCTTTTGTTTAATTCAAGACTTCGACTATTTCCTGGAAAATTAAAATCTAGGTGGTCAGGACCTTTTTCTATCACCCATATTTTCCCACATGGTGCAGTAGAAATTAAATCTCGGAATGGAATCCCATTCAAAGTCAATGGCCAACGGCTGAAACTCTACCAAGGATTCATTGAGGATGAGGAAGAGGAAATCTCATTTCAAACGGTCGACGAGTAAAAGCATCAACATCATACCTGGTAAGTTATGAGCAAGCGGATAAACATTGAAACTGGTAAGTCTTCTAACCAAGTTTTGGGAAAACAGGGCACTCACACGAGCACTTAAAAAAAATTCAAAACTTTGCTCGGCATGGGGCCGTGTCCGCTGAACACGGGGCCGTGTCCGCGCAACTGTCGGGATAAAACCCCTTTTCAAAACAGTTTCTTCATTTCAACACGCCCCGTTTCCCCACAAAATGCTCTGGTCAGGGCGATTTTCTGCAGAATTTCGATGTCTCCTCTCACTCGAACAACATCAAGGTATGATTCTATCATCATTAGTAGTTAGATTAGTTACTTGCATGTAGTTAAAACATCAAAAATTTGGAGAAAAATCTAGGGTTCTTGAAGTTCATCCGGATCGAACCTGAAATTTGTGCATAAATCTGTTAGCATTAGTTTAGATTAGTGTTATGAGAAGTAAATCCACTTGTATTGTTGATAGATTTGCCCGATTTCTCATAAAAACCCCAAACCCTTGTTTTTGAACCGAAAAAGATAAAATCGAAGGGATAAACGGTTTGATTTGGGAAAAACGGCACTTGGGGTTTCATTTTCGGGGGAAACCGCACATACTTGACCAAAAATTTTCAAGTTTTCGAAACCGGGTTGAAAAATGAAAAATTTGAGTAACAGACACCGGGACACGGGGTCGTGCCCGCTGAGCACGGGGCCGTGTCCAGCCCACTGTTTTCAGTTTTCTCCGAAAAATTCATTACTTCGTGCTAACTTTTGGTGTATTCTTTCAGATGTCAAAGAAGTTCATGAGGTTAAACACAAATGAGCTCGATGCTAGAGTAAGATATGATGTACTTCAAACAAGACCGGAAGAATACCCAAGACAAGTGTGCACGGATCTCTTAGCCATGGTGAACCAACTTGACCGGTTTAACAACCTCGTTACCGGCCCGCTAAGGATTGCCCTAACCACTCGACTTCGCTCCATCCACGAGTGCACTATGGAGTTCTATAGCACCTTCACGTTCAATTCAAGGTGCGACCCCTTCGACAATGATGGGGTGGCATTCCGATGCGATGGAACGAAGTACTCGATCTCAATGGCACAATTTGGGTCAATAGTTGGGCTGTATACGGAGGAAGATTCGGGTAATGAAGAGAACACCGGAGGGTGCGTGATTTGAATGAGAACGAACGCCAAGCCGCGTGGGCTCAGATTGGTGAAGGGCACTGCAACCCAAGCAGCACTAAGAGTACTAAGTTGAGGGAACCACTCTACCGATACATCCATAGGGTCCTCAGTTACTCTCTTAGCCAAAGGCATGATAGCGGTGGCGTTATTGGGTTGAGAGATTTGATAGTCCTTCACTGCATTCATACCCGAAGACCCCTCGATGTTCCTTGTCTCCTGCTCCGAAACATGCATTGGAACCGGCTTGCTAGTGCACCAACCCCTATCTTCTTTGGGGAATGGATATACCGTCTCTTCAAGCACTTCGTGAACATACCTAGGTCTTTCGAAAGGAGCCCATGGTCGGGAAGAGTGGATGTACACATCTGCCGCTCCATAAACCTAATCTATGAGGCGGAAGACGGGTCGGTTAGCTTCCAGAGGATGCAAGGGCATTCATGGAACCCGCAAGAGGCGCTAGTCCTTGACGCTCCACAATTTCAACAACCTCCCCATTACCAGTACCAGCCCCATGGTGATCCGGGCCAATCCTCCTCACAAGGAGGTGGTTTTCCTAACTTTCAAAGTTTACATGATCTGTTGCAGGAAAACCTTATGTGCACCAGGAACACCTACAACCTCTCCAACAACACATACAACCGGGTCAGAGCCATTGAGAGAAACATCTCCGATATTCAAGATGACATCGGGAACATCCGGGAGTACATGGCGGGGCATGAAGGAGGAGGTGATGACGATGATGAAGACATGGACTAGGCGGGTGGAGTAGGAGCAGGAGCAGCTGGTTGGTAATCCCACAGGTTAAACCCCCATTTCTTTCCTATCAAACAATTTCCGGCCTGCGTGCCGAAGTGTTGAACAATTTACTTTCCCTAACTCTTTTTATTTTTCTGCATTTGTTTTTATTTTTAACTTTGTGACGTGGATGATAAACTTGGGTAATTTAGGATGTTTGCAATGGTTTGGTATGGTGTTTATTGATAAGACAGGTACACACGAGGCTTAGAGTACTAAATATTAGTACTACTAAAACCGGGACAGGAAAAAAGAAGCCAGAAACCTGTTTTTCAAACTTGCAGATTGTCGACACGGGGTCGTGTCCAGCCGACACGCCCCCGTGCCCACTCCCCCAGACCTGCTGTTTGTTTATTTCTACACATTTGTGCCAGACACGGGGACGTGTACAGCCAACACGCCCACGTGTCCACCTTCTGTAAGTTTTCGTTACTGGCACCTGAACACGGGGTCGTGTCTACCCGACACGGGGCCGTGTCCAGGCGCCCAGAAACACAAAATTTTGCTTTTTAACACCCTTTTACACATTCAATCAACCTAAAAACTTATTTTTGGGACACATTGAGGACAATGTGTAATTTAAGTGTGGGGGGGATGCCAGAACCTTGAATCTTACAAGTCCTAATTAACAAGCCTTACACAAAACTCTATTGGAACCGCTAATCACCCCAAATTTTTTCAAAAAATTTTCATTTTCTTTTTACTTATCTAAGATTAAGTTGAGAATTTCAAAATTCTAAAAAGGTTATATTTTTACAAATTTACAACCGATCGCGTTGTGATAAAAAGAACCAACATAAGAAAATTATGAAACGGCATGACAAACTTAGTTAAAATTTGATTATATATACTTGATCACATAAAAACCCATTCCCACAAAAGTGAGTTTTGAGCCTTTATTGAGCATACAAATATATATCTTTAAACTAAATGCTCATTTTTCGTTTCTTGTGTGAATAGCCGCTTGGTTCTTACAACTCTAGAACTTGCCACGACAATGCATTCCCGGTCCTTACCAACTTAAACCCGAGTAAGTAAATGATGGAGGCATTAGGACTAACCCTTTTTTCTTTCTACACCATTATTTTTCTTTTCTTTTACCACCTACCCAAAATCCCCCTAGTTAACCCCTTTGAGCCTAAACCTTTTCATTTCTTAACCCAAAACAAACACCCTTTTTACCCACCTAAACCTTTTTCTTAAAACCCTTTCTTTTAGTAACAAAGCTCGGTTTTTCTTATGACTTATGAAAAAAAAAATATGACGATGAAACCAAATAAACAAACAAGTTTATCAAAAAATAACTTTGTTTGAAAGAAATGGTTCATCAAAATAAAATAAATTGTCAAAAATAAAAAGTCTTTCAAAAACCGATACTTTTTACGCTTTTCGCCCTTTTACTAACCACTAACCCAACCACCCACCTTTATCCCAAGCCTAACCCTTCACCCAAAAAGACCTCTTGATATTTACAAAGTGTTAGTGCATGCATCTGTCGACTTCATCTTGTATCAAGTCTTGTACTAGATAGGTTAGATCAGGGCATGTTATTCGAGAAAATAGGAAATTTTAGTGTGATTTAGGCTGATTCCGCTTGAAATGGAACCAGATCGTTTCAAGCGAAATCATAAGTTCTAATTCCGCTCGAATGTAATGTGTGAGATTTCGCTTGAACTGATGATTCCGCTTGAGCATGTTCAAGCGGAATCAGATCATTATAAATAGGTCTTAGGTGTTTAGAGCGAAACCAGTTGTTGTATGTGTGATTTTGGATACCGAGGTGCTGCCGGTTTATCCAGTGACTGTAATTGCTGTTAAATCAATCAGAAGTGTGTTAAAAGTGAATTGCAAGTTGTGTCTACCTTTGTTTCTTGTTTTCCGCACCTGAAACAAAGTAAAACTCCTCTGAACGACTCGTGCGGGTCTGAAAACGATCCTACAAGTGGTATCAGAGCTCAGGAAGAGGAGTTCTGCAGATTTCAGCTGATTTTCATTGCATTTTCTTACTTCTACACCTTCTTTCTTCGTTAAAACAAATTTTAACGGTCGAAATTGGATCATTTTTTTCACAGAATGTGTAAAAGTGCATATTAACAAACCCTTGAAAGTTTCACATTAAAATTCAGCTTAAAAATGGTAAAATCTGACCTTCGAAGTGATTCCGCTTGAACGGACAAGTTTTGTTTCCACTCGAAATTGACCTATTCCGCTTGAAAATTTGAAGCAAAATCTGTGATTTCGCTTGAAAATAGTGATTCTGCTTCAACGTATCGTGATTCTGCTCCAAATCGCTTTGCTGGTTATTCCGCTTGAAATTGTTTATTTGTTATTTCGCTTGAAATTCTAACTTCTGATCTCGCTTGAAGTTGTCTTTTCAGGTTATTCCGCTTGAACAGGTTATCATATTTCGCTTGAATTTGTTTTCATCATGAGTGAAGATTTCTACAACGTGTTCGCCACATCCCCGACTACTCCAGCTGTCATTGCTCAGAACATGAATTTAGAAAACGAAACGGGAACTACGCAAAAACCCCCGAAACTAATGAGCATTGAGGAGTACTACGGATGGAAAGATCGGTTCGAGAACTGGGTTCAAGCTAACCATCTTAGATCGTGGGAGTGTATTCTGAAGAGATATGTTCTACCTCGTACTGAACTGCAAATTGAAAAACAAATATCAGAGTTTAATGATCAAGAACGAGAAATGTACAGAGCTGAAAAGATGATGATTAGTTTACTTCAGCAAGCTATCAAAGAAGACATCTTTGTATTACTCCAACATGACAAAACACCAAAATCGATTTGGGATGCTCTTAAAGTCAAGTTTGAGGGTAGTGAAAATATGATTAAGAGTAAAAAAGCACTGCTCAAGAAAGAATTTGACCTTTTCAGTAGTTTGCCCGGGGAAGACACAAAGAAGCTTATCGAAAGATATTGCCACTTAGTGCGATCCATGTCAATGTTGAGTATAACTAAAGATCGTGAAGAGTGGGTCGACAAGCTAGCTGATGCTTTACCTCAAAAGGAGTGGCGTACTTACTTGATGATTCTGAAGAACACTGGGGTATATGATGGGTTGACAATTTCTCAGTTCATTGAGAAGATCGAGAGTCAAGATCTGGAACAACAGAAGATTGCTAGGATGAACAATCCAAGTGGTCAACAAGATATGAAAATGTACTACAAGGGCAGTGTTCTAGAAGTTGAAAGAAGCCCAAAAATCCAAACTGCGTTTAGTGCTGGAGATTCAGCTGAAAAAGTTGATCAAAGTTCAAACAAAAGTAGTGGATTCTCTTCATATCCGAGTGTTAATCCCAAGAGTTCATCTGAAAGATTCAGTTCTCAAAGTGCTAAAAGTGGAAATGGTTGTGTGATACAACGCAACATTGCATTGAATCTTCCAGATGGTCAAAGCTTTTCTGAAGAAGTTGCAAAAGATCACATGGCATTACTTGGTTCCGTGCTTCTAACTTTTGAAGGGTTGGTTGCAGGGAGGATCGGGAATCCTATGCTAACAAAGGAGGATTACGATCAAATAGACGCTGAAGAAATGGAGCTCATGGACATCAAATGGTGTCTAGCAAGTGTTCTAAGAAGAGCTGAAAAATTCAAGCTGATTACTGGAAGAAATGACTTTCTTGATGCACAAGTTTCTACTTTAGGTTTTGATAAATCTAAAGTTACTTGTTTTAAATGCAGGGAGAAAGGTCATTTCAAGAGAGAATGCAAGAATAGAGAAGCGAATGATACAAAGAATCCGTTCGGAAAAGATGACTACTACCGGAAAGCCATATACCAACAAGTTGGTCAGCAACAACAACAAGAACCACAAGTGGCTCATGGTAGAAAAGTGTTAGAAGATTCAAAGAGAGCATGTTTGGTGAACCAAGAAAATTTTGATTGGAACAAATACATTTCATCCGATAGCAAAGCATGTTTAATCGATCAAGATGATGAAAGACTACCTGAAGGCTTTAGCTGGGACATGTTTACGGATGAAAAAGGGAGATTTCAAAGCTTTCATTGCTAAGATTGTGAAAGAACCAGACATGTTCACCAAATGGATGAAATCTATTGGAGTTAGTGTGAAGAATGAAGATGAAAAGTCTGTTTCATCTGATGAAAGTTCACAGAGTTCTGAAGAAAGTTCAGAAAGAAAAGTTGTTTTTGATCAAACACCATCTGATTCTGGTTCTTCGGATGACTGTTCTGACAAATCAGTAGAGTTTGATCAATCTCCGACTGATGACAGCAGTGACGATGAAGAAGAAAGACATATTAATGTTGCAAAATCTCATCTTTCTCCTGAAAGTTTTCATTTTTATTTTGCAGATCGCTTGGAGAAGCTAAAGGAGAGAAGAGCAGCAAAAGAACAAAAGCAGGAGAAGTCTGAAAGTATTGCTAAGGAGATTGTTGAAACAAAACAGAAATGTGAAAGTATGGATCAAGAAGAAGATTCTGATTTTAATGATAAAGTTCAATTTGCTAAAGAAGTGTTTCAAACAATCAAAAGAGTAGTTGAAGAAAATGAAAAAGTTGTAGAAGTTGTGAAAATTATCGAAGTAGAAAAGATTGTAGAAGTCATCAAACCTTGCTCAAAGTGTTTGGAATCATGCAAGGAATGTGCAGCTAAAGACGAGAAGTTGGCTGAGCTTGTGAAAATGAAGGAACAATTACTGTTCAATCTCAACTATGTGAGGGAGTCTTATGACGTTTTGAACAAAACAGTAACTGGTCTTCAAAAGACAAACTCCGAGAGAGAAGACGCTTTGACAATGATGAATGCTACAATGATGACAAAAAATCAATCATTACATTGAAGAAAATGCTGAGCTGAAGCAAGAGTTGGAGAAGGAGAAAATTGAGAATGAGAGGATCAGACGTTTATTACAAAGTTATTCTAGTTCTGATTATCTTATTGATCGAATTTATCCAACTGTTGCAGGTTTTGAAGAATTCAAAGAGGACAAGCCAAAGAAGAAAGATACTGGTAAGAAACCGACTGTTAGCTATAACAAGTGTCCGCCTCCGATCTGGGAAGGTTATTCTCCCAGAAAGCCAAATGAGGAGCAAGTCCAAAAGGCAGTCAATATAAAACTAAAATCCGAAACAACTGATGAATTACCAGAAAACATTGACATCACGTTCACCTCGTCTGATACTGATCATGAGTCTGAGTTAATCAAAAAGGTGGTCGATCAGGTGTTGGATACTGATGAGGAGTCTGAGTCAAAGTCTGAGTCTGGAGGGTCAAGTTCGTCAGTCAACAGTTCAAAACCGATGGATGAAAGGACTTACAGTAAAGAATTTTTGTTATCAAAATCAAACTTGAATGATGAAACATTCGAAGTAGCATATACCTTGAATGATTCTGACAAGTTATATTCTGACAAAGACTTTCCAATAAGAAGTGTTCGTTTTGACATGATCAAAAAGGTTTTCAAAATGACAGAAATCAATATTTCTGAAATAAAAGATTTAAATCTTAATGGAAAACCTAAAAAATACACTTCAAGAGTTCAACAACGGTTAAACAAGAAAAAGGGTTACAATTCTGGTTCTGGTTTTCAAAAGAAACCAAACCATAATGGTAGCTATAAAAAGAAAGGATTGGGTTTTACACCACCTGAAAATTATAAAAATGATAAAATTTCTAAAACAAACACAAAATTTGTTTCAGGTGGAAGTGCAGAAGAACAGAAAAAAACGTTCTGGAGGCAATCAAACCAGGAGTTTCTTGCTGAGATGAAAAGAAAAGGAACTGGAGTCTTTCACAGAAAAGATACTCGAACTTGTTTCAAATGCAATGAAGCCGGTCACATTGCATCAACTTGTTCTCAAATTACAAAACCAAAACAGGGAGTATCTGAAAAACTTAAAGAAAAGGTTGTCAATGTTGAATTACCAACTGAAGAGGTCAAAACTTTTGAAAACTCGACTTATGATGTTGGTGAGAGTTCAAAGAAAGATTTTTACAAAAAGAAAGCAAAAGACAATCAAGTGTGGGTTGTTAAGAAGTGTGATGAAAAAGTCGGCGATGAACCTGATTCCACAAAATCAGAGGAGCCACAGGTTGAAGTAAAAGAAGAAAAATCTGTGCGTTCAGAAGATGATGTTGAAATTCCATCTTTGAAGTTTGAAAATATTAAGCAAAAAGTTGGTCAGGTTGAGATCTCAAATCAATTCTTTTCTGATTAGAAGGAATTTGATATTGAGAAAGTATTCAATGGGAATGTTAAGAAAATTTTTGGGAAAATGATTAATGGGAAAGTAAAAGGGGTTAAAGATTTCTATGCAACAAAGAAAGCAACTTATAACCCAACAGAACAAGAGCTGAAAATACCCAAGGTTGGTAAGACTTGGGTGGAAATTCTTTTCCCTTGAAAAATCAGGACTTTGCCGGAGATCCCTAGTTTATAATCGTGGATCAGGAATCGGCATCATTCTTGTTATGATAGATTTTGTGAAAGATTTTTAATGTTGATAAATTTTTACAGGTGAAGGACTATGCCGGAGCTTCCAGGTTGGTAAGTGCGAAGCAGGAATCGGCATTCTAGTTGGTGAAGTGTTTGAGTGTAGATGTGTATTCCTACACTTGATGCAGGTGTTTGTGTTCTTACAAGTGGTAAATCAGGGACATTAAATTGTACTTGATTTTCTTACAAAAGTTTACTTCCAAGTGATACAGAGGTTTGATGGTGCATACTTGTAAGTGGTAAATCAGGGACATTAAATTGTACTTGATTTACTACAAGTGATTAAAAATGGACAATATGATGAACCAGTCCCTACAAGTGGTAAAAACAAACTTATTTTCTGGAAAAATCATTTTGATTAAAACAAACTTAAGTGTTTTGAAATCATAATGAGAAAATAGTTTGTTGAAAAAGGGGAGTTCTGATTGTTTATGCCAAGAGAATGGCGAAGTGAAGCAATTCGATATCGGTTGTCATTTTTCTTGTATAGTTTGTTTTCAAAAAATTTTAAGTGGGTCAAGAGCTTAGTTTGTTTTTCAAACTTTCTTTAAAATGTGTTTGCATTTTAGGGGGAGTAAAAATTTCAGAAAATCCAAAAACATTAGAAAATTTGAAAAAGCCAAAAACATGATAAAATGAAAATGAGTTTTGGTGTATAAAAGAGGAAATGATAGTACATCAGTGGACTGTCACAACATGCTAAAGAAATGAAAGACAAAATGTGATAAACAATCTCACTGCGGATATGCCAGTAGGTTTTTGCACATTTAGTAGATTGTGACGAGATATAAACCTAAAAATTCAAACTTGCTTAATTCGTGGGTAACAACTTCTTGGATATATGGGTAACCCCCGAAATCTTGTTTGAAAGGTCCCTCTTTCTGAGATACTAGGTCTTTATACTCAGTGATATCTGGGGTATTATCCCGGGACTTCTGCTGAATGGAAATTCTGACCTAGTCCCCGTATAATACTTTCTGCTAATGCTTTGAAATATAAGCTCGCCCTCAGCAAAATGATGAAACAATAAAATTGATAATCATTGCTGTTTAAGAAAAGATCCTCTAAAGGGGACACACCAAAAGTCGAGCCATCATCTCTCTGCTGAACGGAAGTTCTGACCTGAGCTCTCACGGTTTCGCATCTAACCCCTTTACAGATATCATTTGTGGTATATTCACCTGTAAGACTGAATATTGGGATCTGGATACGGGAGTATATTCAAGTAGTGGGACACGCGAATAAGTTTAAGTTCCTAAGACATTAATATCGTATCTCGAAAGATTTGAACTTTGTGTGAAAATTTAATTGGACCAATATACTGACAATCTAGGTGAATTGTTTAGAACTTAAAATGAAATCAAGCTTAACGGTGTTAGTGATTTGTCTCAAAAACTGATATGATCCTCTTACACAAACTCACAAAAATATTGTCTGTAAATATTTCTTTACTGCATTTCATATAAAAATCCAAAAAGATTTTGGTGTGTTTTAGCATAAATTTTTGAAAAATCCAAAAAGATTTTCGACAACTGGTGTTGAAGAGCTGATTTTCAAAGTTCCAAGTGCTAGACATGATGATCATGTAGTGAGGGGGAGTCTATGTTTGAAATCAAATGTGTTTTGATCAATTTTTCAAGTGGTTCATCAAAATTTTGGTTGATTTGAGGGAGAGTTTGAGTTAGTGCATATATTTTGATATTAAATTGTCATGAAATTTACTTTGAGGAAGAGATTGTGCAGATAACCTGAGCAGGACGAGAGCCAGGTTACAATCTTGGAACAGCATCAAAGAGTGTTTGGACATGAAAAGCCAGGTTGATCGATCCTGAGAAGCTTGTGTTTAAAGAGCCAGGTTCCGATACCTGAAGACTCGATGGACAAAGATTGAGCCAGGCAACGATCTTGAACCTGTGAAAGCCAGACTACGATCCTAAAGCTGATGATGCTGATGAACTTAAGGAATGCCAGCACATAGTTAGGGGGAGTCTGTTGATGCTGATAGAAAGAGTGAAGCCCAAAGATTGATCAAGACTGAAGATGCGAAGACTCGACACGTTAGACTCGTCAACATCTGAGGGGGAGTCTGTTAGTGCATGCATCTGTCGACTTCGTCTTGTATCGCGTCTTGTACTAGATAGGTTAGATCAGGGCATGTTATTCGAGAAAATAGGAAATTTTAGTGTGATTTAGGCTGATTCCGCTTGAAATGGAACCAGATCATTTCAAGCGAAATCATACGTTCTAATTCCGCTCGAATGTAATGTGTGAGATTTCGCTTGAACTGATGATTCCGCTTGAGCATGTTCAAGCAGAATCAGATCATTATAAATAGGTCTTAGGTGTTTAGAGCGAAATCAGTTGTTGTATGTATGATTTTGGATACCGAGGTGCTGCCGGTTTATCCAGTGACTGTAATTGCTGTTAAATCAATCAGAAGTGTGATAAAAGTGAATTGCAAGCTGTGTCTACCTTTGTTTCTTGTTTTCCGCACCTGAAACAAAGTAAAACTCCTATGAACGACTCGTTCGGGTCTGAAAACGATCCTACACAAAGGTATATAGTTAAAAAGGAGGAGGATTG
This sequence comes from Helianthus annuus, assembly GCF_002127325.2. NCBI lineage: Eukaryota > Viridiplantae > Streptophyta > Magnoliopsida > Asterales > Asteraceae > Helianthus > Helianthus annuus. The sequence goes on along the minus strand of NC_035448.2, from coordinate 55,513,901 downwards.
ATTACTTGGCAAGCTTATGGTAGGAGTTAGTTCCATGCCGCTCTCGAGTGATTCACTAAAATACATATTCGGACGAGTGTTGAGTGATTCCCCGTGAGGTATGTGAACTTGTATATAAATGAAATTTTTTAAAAAGGCATGTTATGCCCTAATAAGTAATTTATCTTATGAAACGTTTTTAATAAATCATGACGAATAGTGTTATATAATGTTACATAGTATTATATGGTGTTACACAGTGTTATACGGTATTATATGATGTTATATAATGTTATATGATGGATGTATAGTGTTATATATTTCTTGTAGCAGTTACATATTTTTGGAATTTTTAGAATGTTCAGATTTTATAATAAGCTTAAAATTGAATCGCTAAAATTTAGGAGTGAATCGTCAGAATTTAGAAGAGGTTACCTAATTTGAAACATATACAAAGACACTATTACCCTACAATTTTCAAATCGGTCAAAATAATTAAAACACAATTTATAATTTAGTCCCTATTGATCTCAACCATTAGATCTTACACTTCTCACACTTTAGACACTTTATACACTATCCTTACCCTATATATATATATATATATATATATATATATATATATATATATGATCCTATCATATGCTTGTTATCATGTCCTTAGGTTTGTTATTTTTTATTTTTATTCATAAACTTATGAAAATATTGTTCTGATATCATGCATGCTTGTAAATGATTGGTTAGATGTTCATTTCATTGTTATATATTGGTTAAAAAAATATGATAAAAATTGTAACAACAAATCCTTTTGTTAAAGAGTTAAGTTGTTTACATCTACACTAGAAGGTTAAAAACTTGGTTTTCAATACCATCTATGTGTTTAATGATACCTTTTAATAAAAGCATACTAATTTATGTTTGATATCAACACCAACAATCAATTGACTTGGTTGGAATATATGCTACATAACATTCTTTCTTCTATAGCATATTCTAGTTGTTTATTGATTTTGTGTTGAGTAATGTTATTTTAATATTTAATATTAAGTTATTCTTATAGTTAGTGCAAGTAATGGTTTAGTGACTAATAAGTTAAAAAGATAGTAAAAGATAGGTTGAAAGGGTTGAGAGATTTTGGTTTTTGTGTTTGTATCATTGCTTAGGTTTGATAGTGCACATGGGGTCTAGTGTTCATTTGATTCTCTAGTTTATGGTAGATGTCGAGGAACAACCGAACAATCGTAGATGACTAAGGCAGACCAAGGAGGGGTCCTCTCATATGTAGAAGATCCATCTTCTCCCTTTCCAATCCTATTTTTAGGAAGTATTAATCTTTCAATCCAACCGCCAACCAGTTGTTAATCGCTGCAACCAACATAACAAATTAGAAGTAGTTAAAAGGTGCATAACTGGATCGTCGATGCTACCAGGTCCCGACCTAATCTTCAATACATCGCACATATCAGATGATTTTTCGAATGTGTCGAATATAAGTTAACTTCATAAAAAAGGTAAAGTGTGTCACGAATTGAAGACACGTATCTTAGGCCATTGGGTGTACTCTAACATCTAGAGTGTTAACAATGACATGGCATGTTAATTAACATTGCAAACCACTCTCTCCTTATGTTAAAGTGTATTAAATGAGTTATGTGTTAACATGTTAACCTAATGTTAAGAGATTGAATTAATTATTATTTTCTTTTTTAGACAAAAACTCAATGTTAAAGTGCATTAAATGAGTTATGTGTTAACATGTTAAACCATTTCCTTAGAGTGAGATAAAGTGAAATGAGGAAAAAAAATTGATTTGTCACTTAAGTGGACTTAAGTTAGGTTAAAGTATACCCAAATGTCTTATGAATATTGAGAAAAAAAAATCCGATGGTAGAACTATAGAAGTATAATCAACCCAGAAAAATAGTTATTTTCATGATATAATATAGAGTAAATTGTCATTTTAGTCCTTGAGGTTTTTCCAAATTTGCCATTTTAGTCCAAATAGTTTTTTTTCGCCTCTGTGTCCCTGACTTTTCCCTTTTGTTGCCATTTTCATCAAGACCCTAACTCCATCCAAAAACCTCATTTTTAACTAGGGGCATTTTGGGGATTTTCATTTTAAATCTTTTCAATTGCCATTTTGATCAAATTCTAAAAAATCAAAAAAATTCTAAAAAATCCAAAAAAATCGAAAAAAATCAAAAAAATTCTAAAGAATAAAAAAAAATCTAAAAAATCAAAAAAATTCTAAAAAATCCAAAAATTCTAAAAAATCATAAAAATTCTAAAAAATCTAAAAAATCAATCTAAAAACTCAAACAAACATATTTTAAAGTTTCAAATTCAAAAAATGACGATATATTTCTCGTCCAGGTGAATATATTTTCAAGTTTTATCTATTTTGTTGAGTGAATAAGTGGTCATAATGAGATAGAACCACTAACTAACGAACATACATGTTATGTTTTAGTTTATAAAATTTATATTTCATGATATTTATATTTAATAAATTATATTAATTGATACTAAACTAAAGATGAAAATATTATGGTAATAAATAGTTTTGCTATGAAAACATATATAAAAAGGCCAAAAGGGTGATAATTAATGTGGAAATGTAAGAACGTTTGTGAAAGATGTCAACTTAAAATGAGATTTGTTTTTTTAAATGGATAAATGGTTCTATCTTATCAAGACCACTCATTCACTCAACAAAATAGATAAAACTTGAAAATATATTCGTCTGGACGAGGATTATATCGTCATTTTTTGAATTTGAAACTTTAAAATATGTTTGTTTGAGTTTTTAGATTTTTTTTATTTTTTAGATTTTTTTTGATTTTTTAGATTTTTTTAGATTTTTTTTTTATTTTTTAGAACTTTTTGATTTTTTAGAATTTTTATGATTTTTTAGAATTTTTGATTTTTTAGAATTTTTTATGATTTTTTGATTTTTTAGAATTTTTATGATTTTTAGATTTTTTTTTATTTTTATGATTTTTTTTTTATTTTTTAGAATTTTTTTGATATTTTAGATTTTTTTTTGGATTTTTTAGATTTTTTTTGATTTTTTAGAATTGGATCAAAATGGCAATTGAAAAGATTTAAAATGAAAATCCCTAAAATGCTCCTGGTTAAAAATGAGGTTTTCGGATGAAGTTAGGGTCTGTGATCAAAATGGCAACAAAAAAGAAAAGTCAGGGACCCAGAGGCGAAAAAAAACTATTTGAACTAAAATGACAAATTTAAACAAATCTTAGGGACTAAAATGGCAATTTACTCTATAATATATTTTGGAGTTCAACTGAAGGACAATAAAACTGGAAGGAAATATAGAAAAAAGTCTACTTTAAAGGAAGAGTCAAAGTTCAAATGGATGAAATAAAATAAAGAGTTAAATGCTATTTTAGCGCTTGTAGTTTGGGTTATTTTGTGAGTTTAATCTAAAGGTTTCATTTTTCTTCTGTAGGTTTAAAAATGTTTCACCGTTACCATTTTAGTCCACTGGGTTAACTTTATCCATTTTTTCTGTTAACCAGAAGGGCAAATTTGGTCATTTTATATGTATTTCTGTTAACTAAAAAGACAATTCGGCCATACAAAATGACCGAATCACCCTTCTCGTTAACAGAAATAATGGATGAAATTAACCCAGTGGACTAAAATGGCAACAATAAAACCTTTTTGGATCCACAGGTGAAAAATGAAACCTTTAGACTAAACTGGCAAAATCACTCAAACCATAGGGATTAAAATGGCATTTAACTCTAAAATAAAAGATAGAGTAAACTTCCGTTTTGCTCCCTGTGGTTTGGTCACTTTAACGGTTTTGCCCCAAACGTTTAAAAATAGCCATTTTACTCCCTGATGTTTTGGTTTTGTTGCCAGTTTACTCCCTGCAGGGAGCAAAATGGAAAAACAAACAATTTGGATGGAGTTAGAGACGAGGAGCAAACTTGCAAAAAAACCAAAACATCAGGGAGTAAAATGGCTATTTTTAAAGGTTTGGAGCAAAACCGTTAAAGTGACTAAACCACATGAAGCAAAACGGAAGTTTACTCTAAAAGATATAGATAACCTTTAAGATTAAAGTAACGTTGTATAGTAAAGGACATTAATTGTAATTTGTAAGGCTACTTGGTTTTTATTTCCTCTCCAACTCAAGAACATAACATCTTATTAGTTCAAGCTATCTTGTTCTCTTTAGTACACAAATATATTAACTTTTTAAGTCACCTAATGTTTTTCAATGACGCGCGTTGCGCGAAAGGTATTGGTGTTTTCGACCGACATCATCCTGCAACTCTTCTTTTAACTGTTTCACTTCTTGGAAATACTGAACGTAGACCCTAACTCTTGTTTCACCACTTAATCACTGTAAAAATTACAGGATTCATGTTTGGGGCATGGGTTGACATGTGGACTTCGAGCCTCCCCGTTGGTGAGTGACGTGTTGGGTCGGTTAAGAAAAAAAAGCCTAAAGCGTTAGGTAGATTTCGAACAGGGCGAGCTTGTCAAACGGCTTCCGCTCCTTGCCCCGGAACTCGATGTTGGCCACCGCCACCCGGTTTTTGTGACTTATATCACCACCCGGGACGCTATCGTAGTAGGCTTTAAAACGGTCGAGCTTCGGTCGTAGCTCACGCCACTTGTGTTAGCACGCGTTTAAACTGTGACGGTCGTTCCCCACGTTGTGTCGATAGCTAGCGAAAGCTTCCGGCCAGTAACGGGTCTCACCGGGTTGGCTGCCCTTCATCAGGTTGTGTCGGTATCAAGTGTGGGTAGTTGGTTCGGGTAGGTGGAGCGAAGGGTTGGGGTAGCGATGTGGACAGGCGGTGGGGTTGGAGGGTTTTATAGTGACTTGGGTGAACCGTTTGGCTTGACCAAACAGTTATTTTTTAAAATTTAAACCTAGCCGCTATGGCCTAGCCAACCAAGCCAATGAGAGCCGGCCACGGAGGACCTAGCGCCAAACAGTTATTTTTTAAAATTTTAACCTAGCCGCTACGGTCTAGCCAACCCAGCCAATGAGAGCCGGCCATGGAGGACGCTAGGCATGCCCAACGCCCGGGCTGAAGCCAAACGGTTATTTTTTAAAATTTAAACCTAGCCGCTATGACCTAGCCAACCAAGCCAATGAGAGCCGGCCCCGGAGGACCTAGCGCCAAACGGTTATTTTTTAAAATTTAAACCTAGCCGCTATGGCCTAGCCAACCCAGCCAATGAGAGCCGGCCACGGAGGACCGCTAGGCATGCCCAACGCCCGGGCTGAAACTCCCACCCAAGGGGCCACGCCGAAACCTAAACCCACGCGGGGTGGTGACTTAGATATTTGTACCCAAACCACAGCCCAACCCTCGCCCCAATATAAAAAAAATCACGTAATAAATAAAGAATTAAAAAATAACTAAAAAAATCAAAACTGAAAAATCAAAACTGAATTAACTGTTCATTCAGTTTTGATTTTATCATATATTAATAATTGGTAGTTTGCATATAAAGGTGAGAACATGCATTATCTGTTATCAACTAGTTTAGAACTCCGTTATTACACGTGTTGCATAAATGTAATTTTATATCATAAATAACAAAAAAATATATATATCTTTAAAAAAACTCATGTATTACACATGTGTTGAATAAAATATAATGTTATATGTTAACACATACAGTTGTCAAGATTTACCTTTTAAAAATAAACTTTGATGTACTATTTATTTATTATAACATTTTACTTTGTTTTTTTATTTATTATTAGGTTAAAACACATGTATTACATGGGGTTGAATCCCGTTTTTATAATACACTCAAATTATGATATACAATGATTTTAGTTATTTTATGCACATTCATGCTTATTTGTTTTGTTCATTCATAAAACACTCGACTCAAATTTGTATTCAAGAGAGTTACGGTACAAAAAGGTGGAGATCGATCCCCATGTTTTTTTATATATTTCATCATTTTTATGAATTATACCGTAAAATCAAATCGAGAATTAAATTCTCTTTGAATGGAGTATATATAAAATTGCTATATTTAAAAAGGTGTTCTTTTTAAATGTTGATGCAATGTGCGATAAATGATGGGTTTAAACCAATTATAATAGGACGCCTACCATTACGAAGGTGAAACTAGTTTATCTAGATTTGACATTTGAAAGAATTGTGCTGCTATAATGGTAACTTCAAACCATTATAGCGATGCGTCTAAAAACACTTATAATTTGATCGCTCGTTTTTTGAGTCAGTATTTTAAATGAAGTTTTCCTTTAAAAAAATGGAGTTAGAATTGAAAATTTTTCATTTAATTAATAAAATTAACTTTTCTTTCACTTTTTGATGGAATGTTCACATTCCAATTAAATTTTTAAAATTGAACAAAAACCCTCTTTATCATTTCTAAAAATATTTTATTTAATTATCACAAAGAATAATAATAATAATAATAATAATAATAATAATAATAGGTTATTATTATTATTATTATTATTATTATTATTATTATTATTATTATTATTATTATTATTATTATTATTATATGTGAAAGTCACGAATAGATCAACAGTAAACAATATTGTTTATTAAAATCACGATTTATCATAATTCTTGTTATATCTAACAACAATTTGATCGAACAAATGGAATATGAAATCAATCTCTAGAACTAATATCAAATGTCATATGGGAAACATTCATGCTTTCTGGAATATGGGGGATTTAGTAACTTAAGTAGTTAAACTTTTCAATTCTCTTTATTCAGATTTACAAACCAAACACTTAATCAATTTTCAAAGGATTCTATTCCAATTTCAATTCAACTTCAAATTCCTTTAAGAGATATTTCGCGAACCAAACGACTCCTGAGGGTTCAAATTCCATTATGAGCATTTAGGCAGTGTAGAATTAATGAGTGTGTGTTGGCGTTCTAAAAATAATTAAACCTCTCGGGTGTTTTGCCGATTGCACGGTCTCAAAATTTGGTTGGCCATGACAAAGGGAGGATGCATGATCAGTGAATTTTCAATGGTTTCTTGATTTTGTTTGGTTCACTCATACGGGTTGGTTCATTACCTCATTTGTTCCTGGTCCATAAGTTAGTAACTGAACCTGCAATTCACATGGTCAACGCTCAGCCCATAGTCGGCCAACATAAGGTGTAAGATTGGCATTTTACCGGTCTTGTCTAGTTTATTTAAAACCTTTTTACCGGTCTTGTCTAGTTCATTTAAAACCGCTATGGCGCTATCGCATATAATCTATTAATTTGCAACTCAGCCGAAAACACCAACAATTTTAATTTAGCTAGCTGAAATTGAATTGATCCAATTTTAAAACATTGGACCCTGACAATGGTGTAACTAGATAATACATAATGCGTTGGGTGTGTGATATTGATATGGTCTGGTGCTACCTTTCAAGTTTATTTATCCATAATAAAGTAATCCCTGAGTAGGTTGTCACCACCCAAACCAAACATTCCAAACTCCAAATAATTGACATCCAATGAACAATCATTTATTGCTCAAGTTATTATTCTTAATAATAACATAAAATCATGATATAATATAATTTCACTCATTAGTTTGTATTTTAGCTTATCTAAAAGAAAAAGATAATTATAAGTAAAAGGGTGCCGTATACATAAATCAAACCTACTAAAATTTATATTTGGGTAAATTACATTTTTCGTTCTTTATGTTTGTAGCGGGTTGAAATGGATAGTCTTTAACTTCAATAATTACAGCTACAATCCTTTATTTTGAAACCATGTTGCACGTTTCATCCTTTACCTCAAACCTAGTTAGAAAATTAAGTTAGTTCTGATCACGTGCTTCGCACATGAGGGCATTTAAGTCCATTCACCTACCAACTACCCCACCATTTAAATACCCCCTTTCTCCTCCAAATCGCCCATTAGGGTTTATCCAAACCTACAACTCTCTACCTCAGCAGCTAGCTACCAAAAATTAGGGTTCCGATCTTAAAGCTATTGCTCGTAAACGAAGATGGTGTTATGCGAATGTGGAAAAGAAGCCGTTATCTTCACCTCTTGGACATATAGGAACCCATGTCATCGTTTTTATGGTGTCCTGATCAGGGATCGACATGCCAATTCATAGGATGGGTAGATCAGTCCAATTGTCATTCATGTGTGAACATCATCCCAGGTCTGCTACGAAACAGGAACATGTTAGTGGAAACAAATTATAGTCTTGGGGAGAAGGTGAAAGAACTTAAATCTGAGACAAGGAAGCTGAAAAAGATTATGTTTTTAAGTTGGTTTTGCTTCATTGTATATCTGTTTATGTAATGCAAAGCAGTGTACACATGTTCCCTTTCACTGTCAAGCCCCAACTCAGTGTTCTGCACATTGCCACTATCCTTCACATTCCCAATATCCTGCACATTCACACCATCTTGGACATTCACAGCATCCTGCACATTCACACCATCCTGGACATTCACAGCATCATGTTCATTCAAAACGTCCTGCTCATTCACAACATCCTGTACATAAGCCCAATCTTGCACATTCACATCCTGCACATTCACACCATCCTACTCATTCACCACACTGTCAGTAGCCTGCCTAACCACACCTTCCTGCCCAATATCACTCGACTTATCAACAATTGGATTCAACCTTCTTGTTACAGTAAGTTTTGAAGGCATTATTGCAAAAGGGCGAGGCGCATCAATTTCTTCAATTGTAATGCCCTTTTGGGGCTTCATAGGTGAGTTAATGAAATCTTTAATGATGTCGAACCCATGTAGTGTAAACACATTGACAACCCTTATGAAATTCTACATGCCTAGACAAGTTCATAATATCTTGGTCACTAGTTAAGTCTTCAATACCATTATCTAAATCCTTTTCAGGATTTTGGAAATAATAGTATATATGGTCATTAACAGAATAGCCCAACTCATCCATCATCTTTGAAATGTCATGAACTGAAAACGTATCAATGTCGATCATGTCTACAAAATTAACCTTACCACCTTCGTATACACGACCAAGACTCTTGGTTAACTTACCACCATGTTGTAACCTTATACTAAATAGAGGAGCAATACCAACTGCAAATTTCAAATATTTACTAGTTAGAAACACGCACATTACAACAGGTGTTTTGTATCATTAAAAAGATCAGAATTTGGGGTAAACTTACCACACATCGGAAGAACTTCATCTTCACTAGCTGTCTCTCGTATAAACCACGTCGGTGATACTGGTTCTGATTCCATGATCGTACAAGCAACGATTGTTGTTGAAGAAGATGATCGAGTAGATTATGTGAGGGGAGGGGATGCAATTTCGTTAACCTAGGGGTGAAGATTAGGTGCGATGTGAAAAATGAGGGATTTGGGGGAGAAATTGGGGTATTTAAATGGTGGGGTAGTTGGCACGTGATCAGAACTAACTTAATTTTCTAACTGGGTTTGGGGTAAATGAAGAAACGTGGAACATGTTTTCAAAATAAAGGATTGTGGCTGTAATTATTAAAGTTAAAAGTTATCCATTACAACTCGCTACAAATATAAAAGACGAAAAATGTAAATTACCTTTGTAGTTTTATAACATTTAAAAAAGTAGGTTTTCTTTATCGAGTATAGTGAATACATACACTCATTTAGACACTAACCTATTTTACAAACCGTCTTATGTATATAACTAGTTGATGTCTCGCCCGCGTTGCGGGGCGATGGCCGAATAATTCTCAATCAATTAAAAAAACACTATTATAGTTTTGTTAGGAAAAAAAACTAAAACGATGACAATGTCACACCCCAACCGATGGCGGAATCATCGGGGCGCGACACTGAGCGAAACAGATTGTCCAGAAGTTTCCACAACAACTATTATATAAATTTAGTTTAAATGACACGTCCCATACCGTGTCCCAAATAAATAGCAAGTTATCACAGAAAGCAACAAGACAAGTAATTCCGTTCCGACAACTCAGATTTAATTATTACAGACAAATGTTTATTGTTTCTAGACTCCCTAGCCTTGATTTCATCACCATGCACCTAAGCATCCTAGCAACTTAAGCACCTGTCACATACGTTAAAATAAAGTCAATACATATAATGTAAAGGTGAGCATACAAGTTTGATAATAGCATATAGAGTTCGAATAGTTTATGCATAACCAGCACGTACACAGATAGCAATGATGCATGTAAATTATCGACATGGACCTATCAATACCAGTGACTGCGGGTTGACTGTCCGAGACAGTTCGCAATACATGATCACCACCGTAAATCATGCAAGTAGATTGTCCTTAACAACCCCCGTGTGAACGGGCGCTGAGTCCAAACTATAGTACCACGTTGCTAAGGCAGATAGACATCTTTCCACGTGTAAACATAATAACAAGCATACATTTAATCACGTAATACATGCATTCGGTTAGCGTTCAAATAGTTTGAATTAGTGTGTTCGATTGTGATTTTGATAAGTAACGTATGTAACACCCAAGAGTGCTAGAGCAAAAAGGGTTCGAGTATACTCACAGTGATTGATTATGGATTGAAGGGAGCGCTGAGAGTAAGATTAGCCTGAATAGTTCGATAGCACAACAATGAGTAACGTGGAAAGTAAACAAGTGGGAATGGATCGAATAGGCTGGTCGATCGAACGGCAGGTTCGATCGGACGGCCTGTTCGATCGGCTGGTATATCCGATTGGACAGTCTCGTTCGATCGGCCGGTTAGCTCGATCGGCTGGACCATTCGAGTGGATTGTTTCTTCCTCTGGTGTGTTTGTGTTTGAGGATTTGAACTTTTGAAGTTTTCGTTGCAACATTTAAGAACACTGAAGTGTTCCTGCCTTTCAAGTCGATCGATCGAGCGGTTCGCTCGATCGGCTAGCTCACTCGATCGGCTAGGAATTTCAGAAGTGGTCCTTAACTGAATGTCACTCGATCGAACAGTCTGTTCGATCGGCTGGCATTCCCTACTACGAACGAGTTGTGAAAACGATTAAGTGTTGAAGCATAGTATCTCATGATCCGAACAGTAATGTTCACCAATCGAGTGCCATGTTCGATCGAACACTACTTCGTCAATACTATACCTCATAAGATTTTGAAAGTGTAGGACCATGTGCTAGCCGATCAGCTGGCCCGGTCGATCGGCTGGCATGTCCGATCGGCTGGGCTGTTCGAACAGCCTAGCCGTTCGGCCAGCATTTCTGACCTGGTCGGCCTTTCGTCTAACACTTGGCTGTTTGTTTATTTGTCATTCTTTCAAGGTATCTTGACAACGTGTTGAACTAGGATAACCTTCGTTCCTACCTGTTCCCTTGGCTCGAACAGGAATCACCCAAGTCCGGCCGGTGAACGGTTCGGAATGTCGGTTTAGAGTTTAACCCGAAATCGGTGAACCTTGTTCATAGAACCCGAATCTTGAACCTTTTAACTATTTGAATGATTAGTTAGCCGGTTCAAGCTCCGTTTCCATTGATTGAAGGCATTGGGTGTAAAAGAGTTGAAAGAAAGTTGGAATTCCTCCTTTCAATCCTTCACAACTTGTGGATGTTTAGATCTTGGATAGATCTTAACTTGTTTATGTGGAAATCGGTTAGATCTAAGCTAATCATAGTGGAATGAGGCCAAACATGATGTTCTTCAAGAACACCATGATGACATCACCCAAGAACACTTAGATCTTGGTGATTTCACGGTTAGAATCCAAGTTTTGAAAGATAGAAAGGTGTAGAATCAAGTAATGATCAAAAACGTACAAGATTTAGAGTGAAAACTTACCGGGATTGAGAGAGATCTGAGAAAAAGGTGAAGAAGATAGCTGGTTCGGTCAGAGCTTTCCAAAAATGGAAAGTATGACAATGACAGCCCTATTTATAGGCTTCCAAAAGAGGAAAGTGGCAGCCGATCGGCTGGGAGCTCCGATCGAGTGGGCTGCTCGATCGGCTGGCAAGATGCTAGCCGATCGGCTGGCCTGTTCGATCAGGATGCTTCCTGTTCGATCCGCCACGCACTTCGAGTATTTTGCGACGATTTTCGACGTTTCGATTTTGATGGACGATGATACGAATACGATAGAGTTCCTAGTCAAATTACTTTTAATCCCAACTACTATATCTAACATACAATCTCCTATAAGTCACGTTTCGATGTTGATTTCGATTGAGTTCGATTGCTTTTCGAGTTTCGATTCGATTTTCGATTGATTCGCTTGAATACCACACCAAACATAAAGTAAACATGCACAAGTAACACATAAGGCACACACACACGTATAACAATACCACAATTCGCATAATTCGAGTCTCGAGTTCGATTGATTGTTAGATCGGTTTGATTGCTGATTAGGTTAACTTTATCGCATTGTTACTTCCTATCATTCACAGTCGTAGATCGGTTCACATTAAAACACATTCGATTGCCTCGATTCTTGCTGATTACAACACTTACTCCACATAATACAACTAAAATATAAAATCGACTATCTACAGTCAAAGAAAGTCAAAGTTGACTTGGACTTTGACTTTGACTTTGACATTCGAAAACACGGGGTGTTACAGCCTCCCCTTGTTTTGGGAATTTCGTCCCAAAATTAGGCTCGAAGGCTACAGAACACCGTGATTTACCAATTTGATGCTTCAGATCTATTTATTTAAACAACTGCGGGTACTTAGCCTTCATGTCGCTTTCGAGTTCCCAAGTGAACTCTGCGCCTCGTTTGCCTTCCCATCGGACCTTCACGATCGGGATGCGAGAGCGCCTGAGTTGCTTGGTTTGGCGATCCATGATTTCGACAGGCTTTTCCACGAAGTGTAACGTTTCGTTGACCTGAAGATCGTCGAGTGGTACGATTAGATCATGATCAGCAAGGCATTTTCGGAGGTTAGAGACGTGGAAAGTCGGGTGGACGTTACTAAGTTCCTCCGGTAATTCGAGTCTGTAGGCGACTTTTCCGATTCTTTCCAGAATCCTAAAAGGTCCAACATATCGAGGCACGAGTTTCCCTTTCTTGCCGAATCGTACTACACCCTTCCAAGGTGATACCTTTAGGAGTACGTAGTCACCAACTTCGAATTCAAGGGGCTTGCGTCTTTTATCGGCGTAACTTTTCTGTCTGTTCCGAGCTTTCACCAAGTTGTCTCTAATCTGGTGGATTTTGTTAGTCATTTCTTGTAGAATCTCGGGACCGGTTAATTGTGAGTGGCCGATCTCGTGCCACACAATAGGCGATCGACATCTTCTACCATACAAAGCCTCGAAAGGTGCCATTTGAATGCTGGCATGATAGCTGTTGTTGTACGAGAATTCGACCAATGGCAGGTGTTTGTTCCAACTACCACCAAAATCTATAACACATGCTCGGAGCATGTCTTCAAGAGTACGGATCGTTCTTTCAGTCTGTCCGTCGGTTTGAGGGTGGAATGCAATACTTAGATTAAGCGACGTACCAAGGGCCGCTTGAAACGTTTCCCACAATCGCGAAGTGAACCGAGCGTCACGATCTGAAATGATGTCACGAGGCGTACCATGACTACGAATGATCTCGTCGGTGTAGATTTGGGCTAGTCGTTCCACCTTGTTGTCTTCTCGTATCGGCAAAAAGTGGGCTGATTTCGTTAGACGATCGACTATGACCCAAATACTGTCGTGACCTGATGGCGTGGGCGGGAGTTTTGTTATGAAATCCATAGCTATGCTCTCCCACTTCCATATAGGTATCGGCGGTTGTTCGAGTAAGCCAGAAGGTCTTTGATGTTCAGCCTTGACTCTTGCACAAGTTAAACAGCTTCCGACGTACAGAGCGATATCCCGTTTCATACCCGGCCACCAGTACTTATAAGAAAATAATGGTACATCTTGTCTGCACCGGGATGAATAGAATATCGGGACTTGTGGGCTTCGTTCATGATAATCTTTCGCAAATCGCTCCGCTTGGGGATCCAAATTCGGTCCAGATAATAGAATATCCCATCTGATTTGCTTACTAACTGAGCCCCATCGTGATAGATTCTTTCTCTCTTCAATGTACGCTCGTTAAAGCAAGCATGTTGGGCTTCACGAATAAGGGTTTCGAGGTTGTGCTGGGCTTGGATGTTTCGAGTACTGAGCACGTAACTCTTTCTGCTGAGCGCATCAGCAACCACATTCGCCTTGCCTGGGTGATAACGAATCTCACAGTCATAATCGTTGAGAAGTTCTACCCATCGGCGTTGACGCATATTAAGCTCTCTCTGACTAAAGATGTGTTGTAAACTCCTGTGATCAGTGTAGATCGTACACTTAGTGCCATACAGGTAGTGTCGCCAAATCTTCAATGCAAAGACAACCGCGCCTAGCTCGAAGTCATGGGTTGTATAGTTCTTCTCGTGGATCTTGAGCTGACGAGATGCGTAAGCTATAACCTTGTCTCGCTGCATGATAACACAGCCGAGACCAAGGTTAGAAGCATCACAGTAGACAATGAAGTTGTCGCTTCCGTCGGGCAGTGTAAGAATCGGTGCGTTGCACAGCATATGCTTGAGGGTTTGAAAGGCAGTCTCTTGTGCGTTTCCCCACACAAAAGGCTTGTCCTTATGGGTGAGAGCGGTAAGCGGCACTGCGATCTTGGAGAATCCTTCAATGAATCGTCGATAATAACCCGCTAGTCCGAGAAAAGAACGAACTTCAGACGGGTTCTTAGGCGTAATCCAGCTTTTGACGGCTTCAATCTTCGCAGGATCGACATGGATACCCCGACTATTCACTATGTGACCCAGAAATTGAACCTCCTCCAACCAGAATTCGCACTTGGAGAACTTGGCATAGAGTTGGTTCCCCTGGAGTAACTCGAGAACCAAACGTAGATGTTGCGCGTGTTCGGCTTTCGATTTGGAATAAATCAAGACATCGTCGATGAACACGATGACGAAACGGTCAAGGTATGGCTTACACACGCGATTCATTAGATCCATAAAAACCGCGGGCGCGTTGGTTAGACCAAAGGGCATAACAACAAATTCGTAATGTCCATAGCGGGTTCGAAAAGCGGTTTTAGGAATGTCTTCCTCCTGAATCCGTAGCTGATGATATCCTGAATGCAGATCGATCTTAGAGAAACATGCTGCACCTTGTAGCTGATCAAACAAATCGTCAATTCGGGGCAAGGGGTATCGGTTCTTAATGGTTAGTTTATTCAATTCCCGATAGTCGATGCACATCCGGAACGACCCGTCCTTCTTTTTGACGAAAAGGACTGGCGCGCCTCAAGGAGAGGTGCTCGGGCGAATAAAGCCTTTTTCGAGTAATTCCTGGAGTTGATTCGAGAGTTCCCACATTTCGGATGGTGCGAGTCGATAAGGGGCTTTGGCAACGGGGTTAGCTCCAGGAATGAGGTCAATACGAAAGTCGATATCACGACTTGGTGGTAGTCCGGGAAGATCATCAGGGAACACCTGAGGAAATTCACGAACCACTGGAACATCTTCGACTTCAACTTTCTTTTTCTTTCCCTTCTCCGCTACTACGATGTTGGCCAAGAAAGCCCGGTATTCCTTGCGGAGGTACTTGCTGGCTTGAATAAACGACATGAGCTTGAGACCTTTCGATGCTGTTTCACCGTATACACATAGGAGATCACCATTCGCGAGCGAGAATCGAATCATCTTTTCAAAGCACACAACTTCAGCATGGTTTTCTCGAAGGAAGTCCATGCCTATGATGACGTCAAAACTTCCAAGTTGCATCGGAATAAGGTCGATTGGGAAGATGTGATTGTTGAGTTCGAGAGTACAATCACAGAGTACTGAAATGACGGCGATAGTTCTTCCTGTAGCAACTTCGACTTCGAATGACGAGGATAGATAAGAGCGCTTACGACTAAGGAGCTTCTCGAATTCAAACGACACAAAGCAGTTATCGGCTCCAGTATCAAACAAACATGATCCATAAATACCATTCACAAGGAACGTACCATTAACCATGTTGTTATCCGCCTGAGCCTGGCGGGCATTGATGTTGAAAGTTCGGGCATGGGTTGCTTGCTGCTGCTGCTGAGGCTGCTGTTGTTGCTGTTGCTGCTGGGGCTCTTGCTTGACTACCCTGTTCGGTCATATGTTGGCAAAGTGGTTTGGGTCACCACATGCAAAGCAGACTCGAGCATTGACTGCTGGTGCTGGAGCTGCTGGTTGGCCTTGAGGGGCTGGGAGTAGAGCTTGGTTGAGAGTAGCTTGAGCTGGGGCTTGACGGGGACCATAACGGCAGTTCGCAGTGAAATGACCGTAGAGGTTGCAGTGAGCGCAAAAACGACAAGCTAGACCCACTGGATGATGATACGAACATGTCGGGCAGAGTGGGTGAGGGCCTGTGTATGCACGCTTTGCTGGCGGTGCATTGATCACTGGAGCTGAGCGCTGGTGCTGCTGCTGTTGAGCTGGTACAGATTGTAGGGGAGTAGCAGTGGTTGCGGCAGCACAGCTCTTGTTGCTGGAGCTGTTGTTGTTGTTCTTCTTCTTCCTTCTTGAGGACTTGGAGGATTGAGCAGATGAGTCGGTGGGTGTTGCAGTGGCTTGATGCAGAGACTTGGTTTGCTTATCCCAGAAACCAGACTTAACTCGCTTATCGTTGATCTCAGCGGCGAGTAGGTAGGTTTCCTCGATCGTTGCTGGCTTGGCGGCGTGAACAAAGTCGGCTACACAATCAGGTAGGGCTCGGATGTACTTCTTGATGGCTTGATCGGAGGTCTTGACTTGATCAGGACAGATAATGCTAAGCTGCTTGAAGCGAGCAGTGAGAGCAGCGTTGTCTCCATCCTTCTGCTTGATTCCCCAGAACTCGTCCTCCAGCTTTTGGCGCTCATGAGGAGGGCAGAATTCTTCGATCATAATCGCTTTCAACTCCTTCCATGATAGCCCGTAAGCTGCATCATTTCCGCGCTTGTTTCGTTCGGCCGTCCACCAGTCTAGAGCACGGGACTGGAAGACGCCTGTAGCATTGAGAGTGCGGAGATGCTTGGGACATCCGCTCTGGCGCAGAGTGACTTCGACCGAGTCGAACCAGTGAATCATGGCTGTAGGACCATCTTCGCCAGTGAACTCTTTTGGTCCGCATGCCTTGAATTGCTTGAAGCTGAAAGCAGCCTTGCTTGAATCCTTAGGGATTTCAGCTCGTGATTCTTCAGACGACTTGCTAGCGTTTTCATACACCTCACTCACAGCTTTCGCTACAGTTTTGGAGATGATAGCAGCGAGACGTCTGTCCCTCTTTTCCTGACGGGTAAGTGGGGCTCGGGGTCGGGATCCAGACGATGACATGGTCTGCATTAGACATCGTCACGAGTCTCAACACAACGAAATCGAATCTCACCTCACACGTCTACTACTATCTAAAGCTTAGAATCACGTCGAAATACGTATTACATAAGCACATAAGCACATAACCACATATACACGTAAGCACAGAAGCACATAGAACACAGGAGCACAGAAGCACAAAACACAGACACACGTAAATTACCTAGGCATTTAGTCACTGAGGTAGTCAGAAAACAGAAACCTATCCTTCAAAGTTCGCGTGTCGTTCGAATATCGTATCGAATAGCATCGTATAGTATAACCTAACTTAGTCGTATAGCACAGTATAGTATGATATCGTTTTAGAGTTGCGATAACTGGATGTCGAATTGAGATAGAACAGCAATTGCGAGTCGTGTGTGTCGATAGCAAAATCGAATAATATCCCAAAACATAAGCGTAAAACAAGAAAGCACACATAAACACATAAAATCAACAAGTCATCAGAGTACACAGTTACGGTTCTCAGAATCGAACACATAAAATCGAGAGATAGATTGTCTGCGGCTACGAGACATCGACTACCCAAGGCAACTCGACTATTCACAGTAGACTTGTCGTCACTTTCGACTCTAGAGGTCGTGTTTCTGCCTCGATTCTTGGACATTCCACACGCGTTCCCTAGGTCATACTTGTGAGTTCAGGTCGATGGAGTCCGTCGTAACTTTGGTGAGATGAATAAAATCCCAGAACAAACTGCCAAGGTCAGGGTTTCACCCCTTGGCTTAGCAATTTCTTCCTTGTTCTTAATAAAATAAAGGAGGTTATTCGTCAAAATATGGATTTCACTCCTGATTTGGCATAACCTCCTTGGTTTGTTGGTGAAAATAATGAGATGAGCATGAATAAACGAATAAAATCAGCATAAGTCAGGCAGTTTGGTCAGGTGTTTGCGGCTTTCACACCTATTCCCAGCTAAACCTACCGACTTTTATTTGAAAACTTGAGTGCAGTGATAGGGAACGATCGCAGAATCAAGCACATAAACTGGGTCTGATGGTTCCTAACTATAGTCTAGGTTTCTAAGACAGCGACCCGGACTAGGTCGTGTCTGCCTAATTCCCTATAGTTATGGCTCTGATACCAATCTGTCACACCCCAACCGATGGCGGAATCATCGGGGCGCGACACTGAGCGAAACAGATTGTCCAGAAGTTTCCACAACAACTATTATATAAATTTAGTTTAAATGACACGTCCCATACCGTGTCCCAAATAAATAGCAAGTTATCACAGAAAGCAACAAGACAAGTAATTCCGTTCCGACAACTCAGATTTAATTATTACAGACAAATGTTTATTGTTTCTAGACTCCCTAGCCTTGATTTCATCACCATGCACCTAAGCATCCTAGCAACTTAAGCACGTGTCACATACGTTAAAATAAAGTCAATACATATAATGTAAAGGTGAGCATACAAGTTTGATAATAGCATATAGAGTTCGAATAGTTTATGCATAACCAGCACGTACACAGATAGCAATGATGCATGTAAATTATCGACATGGACCTATCAATACTAGTGACTGCGGGTTGACTGTCCGAGACAGTTCGCAATACATGGTCACCACCGTAAATCATGCAAGTAGATTGTCCTTAACAACCCCCGTGTGAACGGGCGCTGAGTCCAAACTATAGTACTACGTTGCTAAGGCAGGTAGACAGCTTTCCACGTGTAAACATAGTAACAAGCATACATTTAATCACGTAATACATGCATTCGGTAAGCGTTCAGATAGTTTCAATTAGTGTGTTCGATTGTGATTGTGATTTTGATAAGTAACGTATGTAACACCCAAGAGTGCTAGAGCAAAAAGGGTTCTAGTATACTCACAGTGATTGATTATGGATTGAAGGGAGCGCTGAGAGTAAGATTAGCCTGAATAGTTCGATAGCACAACAATGAGTAACGTGGAAAGTAAACAAGTGGGAATGGATCGAATAGGCTGGTCGATCGAACGGTAGGTTCGATCGGACGGCCTGTTCGATCGGCTGGTATATCCGATTGGACAGTCCCGTTCGATCGGCCGGTTGGCTCGATCGGCCGGTTGGCTCGATCGGCTGGACCATTCGAGTGGATTGTTTCTTCCTCTGGTGTGTTTATGTTTGAGGATTTGAACTTTTGAAGTTTCCGTTGCAGCATTTAAGAACACTGAAGTGTTCCTACCTTTCAAGTCGATCGATCGAGCGGTTCGCTCGATCGGCTAGCTCACTCGATCGGCTAGCTCACTCGATCGGCTAGGAATTTCAGAAGTGGTCCTTAACTGAATGTCACTCGATCGAACAGTCTGTTCGATCGGCTGGCATTCCCTACTACGAACGAGTTGTGAAAACGATTAAGTGTTGAAGCATAGTATCTCATGATCTGTTACGCCCTAACACGTTTAACCTTAAAAATAACGCAGCGGAAAAAGAGCTTTAAAATTTCTTTCCTTATTAACGACATGACTTTCACGAAGGTTCCAAATTCTAAAAATGTTAAACGTTCTATAAAAGGGTTCACAACATTCGTACTGAAATTTAGATTTCTAGACATTATATACTTCAACTATGTGACCGATCTGTCCGTACAATCCTTGCTCTTGACTCGATCTACGTCCGCTTCACTTCCTTAGCAGCAGAAGAAGTCCGTGTAGTACCTGTGGGCATCACATACAACTTAGCCATTAGTCAATGACAACATCATATAACATTAATCTCAAATAATTAAGGATTGAATAACGTTCGATAATGTAACTTGATCCATTCGAATAACCCTTCTCCTTCTCTTGTTCCGGATTCGGCTTAAATTTCATAAGAATCCGAGGTACTCATTCCTGCATTGCATACCGACCTCAAACGAATAATTAGTAACGTTAAAATTCTAACATATCAGCTCATGCATACATACGTACTTACATACAACATACATACACATCTGCATACATACATACCTTTCCTACAACCTTACTTACGTGCATACACTCATACATGTCTTTACACATACATACATACACAACTACATACGAACATACCTTTTCTACATCTTTACGTAATCATACAATGTTTACATGGGTCTTAGACTTAGGTTTAAAGCCCATAAACATCTAAGGAACGTAAAAATCATGTTCGGAAAGTCCGTCGTAGTCCACGAATAACAAACCGAAGCCTACGACACATAAATCAACTTAAATAACCAGAATTTAGCTTATGGGACTTGGGGAGGCCGTCGCCGACGCCCCTAGGGCCGTCGGCGACGGGCCTTGCATTCACCCGTAGCCCAAAAACCCGTAGGCAGGTAATTAACCCGTCAGCACAAAACTTCACTTTCTGGAGCCCGTCGGCGACGCCCCCATACCCGTCGGCGACGCCCTCTAGAAATTGCAGTTTTTCTGCAGTTCCGTTTCGTCGTCCGTACGCACTAAAACGCGCATAACTTTTGAACCGTTTACCCGTTTAACCTACCGTTTCTTCCTACATGCTTGTAAATTCACATTCTATCATATTAACTTAAAATCCTACCTCCGGATTAAGGAAATTCTTAACTTGCGTGCATTTGACATATTACCATTTTCTAACTATTTGACCCGTTCGTGCATTTAACATCATAATCTGTTTATTTGACCTCAATCTCATATGATCTTTAATAATTTCATTGGCACCTAACATAAAAGATTAAATTATCGGACGTCTTGCATCCTCTTAACCCATTTTCGCTCAAAAGCTTATTGTTGACCCGTTATGGGTATTTGCGCATTAAATGAACCATGACATACAAAACCCTATACTTCGCTTTCATACTTGTCCAAGACATTACTCTAATCGAAATAGCTCGTTTCTAAACGACTTCTATGGTCGTTTGCCCGATATACCTATCAAGGGCATTTTAGTCAACTATGCTCTATCCTTAATAACAAAGGAATTTCTTACATAAGTAACCAATTCCACTACCTTGCTACAATTTCTTAATCACACCTACCTTGCTCGGATCAAAACTAAGATCCGTTTAATACATTCATTGACATCATACAATTCATTCCTATTTGACCTTAATTATCACATGTAATTAAAATGCATATAACATTACATAAACAACTAAGAAGTGATTACGGAATCACTTACCTTGTGCATCCGTGTTCATACCCGCTTGCTTGCCTCATCTTGACCCGTTAGTCTTTCGTGCTTGAGTCCACGTCCACATGATCCCTAATGCTTTCATGTTACCGCATTCACATCCTTGTTAGTGTACACGATTTCACATCTAAATGATCATATCAAAAGCGTAACTCACATTTGACTTTCATGGTCAAGTCTAATAAACATAAGGCATACATCCAAAAACCACATCTTTTTAGACTCATGCAATCCATCACGTTAACGCATAAAACACATATTAATTTAGCACCTACCATACGACACTATGTACATTTCGTACTTATGATGCTAAAGTACTTACAACCACATGATCACATAATCATACTCGCATACACATTTGCTTAAATATACTTTCACATATCATACACCTTCGCTCTTAATTACCTTGATTCAAGCACATCTAATACAAGGTGAGCATTACACCATTCAAGCACAAGGTACAAGCTCCTAATGCATAATTTTGACCAACACATATATTCCACCCGAATTCTTGTACTAGTTCCATCTAAAGCACCTTCATTAAGTTAGTATACTACTAATTACATCATTACCATAAGTTATTCATATATGTCAAGCCACTTCCTAAAATCTCACATCCTAACTTCACTTAGACATTTCATCAAACACTTGGTGGGCATACCACCTTCTAAGCACAATGTACAACTAATTCATGCAGAGTCTTCTAGGTTCTCACTTTCAATTATCAACATAACAAAACATCAAACTAACTCCATGCCATATTCAACCTAACTAGCAAGGATGAGTCACATACAACATAATATATCAAGAATTTAAACAAAGATTGGACATGGGTGACATACCCATGTCGCTACTTTTACTAACCCAAACGGGTTTCATCTTCAAACATCAATTAACATCTAATCTTGTATAATTCACCTTCCTTATGATAATTCTAACATATATTCATGCTCAATTTCATGGAAATTCGCGGATCGATCATAACCCACTTCATATCAAAATCACCAAATCATGAATTACAACTTACCAAGTGATTTGTAAGGCTAGATGATCAAGAATCCTTGTACATACAATAGAATTAGGCTGGATTCCCTCTTTAATTTGATGAATTCTTGAGAGTTAGGGTTTACACCCTTCTCCCCCTTCTCCTGCTCAATCTCACGTACACACACACCTGGTGTGTGAGATTTTCTTTTTTTTATTTTATTTTCCTTATAAACTTAAACCCATTCACCCATTTTAGTCCCTCATGTTTTCTATAATTCCCTTTTTGTCACAACTAAATCCCTACTACATAACTTATACTTTATATATTTTAAATAGATTACTTAATAAAGGTTAGTTAAACCGCCTTATACCATTCAACATGGAAACATACTGGTAATTTAGACATTTCGGTTTTAGGGGCGTTACAAGTCTACCCCCCTTAAAGGAGGTTTCGTCCCCGAAACCTTTCTCATTCAACTATACCAATTCTACTCTTACCTTTTCAAGTTGTTCATCCACAATACTTACTACAACATAAACGCATTCGGGATCTTGGCAAACATTGTATTCATGCATAAACATAATTATACACATTGTCCCTATGCTCTTAAATTAAGTAAATTACTTTCGTAATTATATTTATGTTAAGATCTGCTCCAGAGCTCTTATTAGTGTCTTTTACTTTATAATACTAGCTCTTAGCACATATCATCACTAGCGTTTTATTCATCGAATTTATTCCAATTGTACACAATTATTAATCGCACAAACCTAAGTTTGCGGTTTGTTTCTAACTTCCTATTTAAGCATATTACATTCATATGTTTGCTAATCGAAATAAATCGATTTATTTCATGCTACTCATACATCATATGCTATCTTTCATTTTGTTCACTATGAGCCATCCTAAACATTCCATTACTATCATTACTTCCGATTGCCTTTAAGCTCATAGGAGGGGTCGATATATTACCATACGTATACTATAATCATTCAAGGACTTATTATTACGACTAAAATCACCCTTCTTAAACTTAATTATCCGTACTTAAATCACGAAGACTAAGCATTATTTCCATGGTTACTATTGTTATTTATGCCATGCGTATCTTTTCTACAATGTCTTGTTCAAATGAACATGGCCAACAAGCCGAGCATCAAAATTAGCATTTCTTAATGACACTTGTCGTCTTTTATATTCTATCAGAATTTCCACAGTTACGAGCATTTAAGTTCAATACCACTCGACAATCATTACGAACATACCTGACGGAAGTAAATTCCATTGATTCGTTATCCATGCCTTACGATGATCATTCCTTTCCGACTAGTGACATTGCGTCTCTATTCTTCAAGCTCATCTATGAGTATAAAACTTAACAACTCAAATCATTAATTACCGAGTTCAAATGGCGATCGCCATCTGACCCGTATGTCCCATTTGATATTTCTACCATTCTTGCATACAACGCATTTGCATAAATACATTTATATATATATAAATATATGAAAATTTAAGCGTAGTTTGAATCCTATTACTTAAGAAACATTTACTTGTCCGGTTCGTAATTACTTACACCTTCAGATATTTTCACTCCCATCATACTTTTGTTCATTTGCTTTACGTTTACTTATATGACTTGTGTGACATAGTTATGGTCAGACTATTGACTTCTTCTCAAATAGACTAGCTTTAGTTGTTTATACCTTAAATCCGTTTCGCGGATTCGAACACCTTACTTATACCATTCGTACCTTTCATGTTTTGAATCCGTCTCACGAATTCAACATTGCATTCACCTCCTTCAATCTCTGAAGCCGTCTCGCGGATTCAATTATTTTGTTCATGCCTTTCATTCCTTGAACCCGTCTCATGGATTCAAGCATTGCATTCGCATATTTGATTCCTTGAATCCGTCTCGCGGATTCAAGCATTACATTCATACCTTTCATTCCTTGAATCCGTCTCGCGGATCCAAGCATTGCATTCGTATCTTTCATTCCTTGAATCCGTCTCGCGGATTCAAGCATTGCATTCGTATCTTTCATTCCTTGAATCCGTCTCGCGGATCCAAGCATTGCATTCGTATCTTTCATTCCTTGAATCCGTCTCGCGGATCCAAGCATTGCATTCATATATTGTTGATCCGTACTTTCTTACGGATTCAACATTCCTCGTTCTTATCATCCACATTTTTCACTTTTACATAGTACTCTCAATCCTCCGAGAGTCTTACTACCCATTTCACCCACACACCTACCTGCTGCCTAATTCTAGCGGACACACCTGTAACAATTGTCACGGTCTCACGAACGTCATACGTTTCTTGTGTACTGGCCAGGTACACATTCCACGTACTAGGTTTCGTGTCTTCGCGTAATTGCCACCTTATGTCCGAAGAATTAAGCTCCGGCACGTGCAACATTTTCAAAACTTATTTACCATGTCCTTATTATATCTTGTTTTTAAAAAAAAAAATTCTTTCACTTGCTTAATTATACCATTTCACATGCCCACCCATCAGGTTTACGTACCTGAAATCAATTCAACTTAATACCTGCCTTGATGCCGGTCCTAGACCGCATTCACGGAACATCCCTTCCAAGCAATTGCGCTTACCCTTCACATAACATACTATTAGTTTCCTTCAAATACATAATCTAATACATACTTACGTTCGCTTTTGTCTTTAGGCCTTGATCGAGTCTTGGATTGTACGGGTTCTTGGTCACGAGAGCACACCGGTTTGAGTTCAAGTATTTACTTCCTCTTACTTGATTCTCTCAACCCAGGGCTCTGATACCAACTTGTTACGCCCTAACACGTTTAACCTTAAAAGTAACGCAGCGGAAAAAGAGCTTTAAAATTTCTTTCCTTATTAACGACATGACTTTCACGAAGGTTCCAAATTCTAAAAATGTTAAACGTTCTATAAAAGGGTTCACAACATTCGTACTAAAATTTAGATTTCTAGACATTATATACTTCAACTATGTGACCGATCTGTCCGTACAATCCTTGCTCTTGACTCGATCTACGTCCGCTTCACTTCCTTAGCAGCAGAAGAAGTCCGTGTAGTACCTGTGGGCATCACATACAACTTAGCCATTAGTCAATGACAACATCATATAACATTAATCTCAAATAATTAAGGATTGAATAACGTTCGATAATGTAACTTGATCCATTCGAATAACCCTTCTCCTTCTCTTGTTCCGGATTCGGCTTAAATTTCATAAGAATCCGAGGTACTCATTCCTGCATTGCATACCGACCTCAAACGAATAATTAGTAACGTTAAAATTCTAACATATCAGCTCATGCATACATACGTACTTACATACAACATACATACACATCTGCATACATACATACCTTTCCTACAACCTTACTTACGTGCATACACTCATACATGTCTTTACACATACATACATACACAACTACATACGAACATACCTTTTCTACATCTTTACGTAATCATACAATGTTTACATGGGTCTTAGACTTAGGTTTAAAGCCCATAAACATCTAAGGAACGTAAAAATCATGTTCGGAAAGTCCGTCGTAGTCCACGAATAACAAACCGAAGCCTACGACACATAAATCAACTTAAATAACCAGAATTTAGCTTTTGGGACTTGGGGAGGCCGTCGCCGACGCCCCTAGGGCCGTCGGCGACGGGCCTTGCATTCACCCGTAGCCCAAAAACCCGTAGGCAGGTAATTAACCCGTCAGCACAAAACTTCACTTTCTGGAGCCCGTCGGCGACGCCCCCATACCCGTCGGCGACGCCCTCTAGAAATTGCAGTTTTTCTGCAGTTCCGTTTCGTCGTCCGTACGCACTAAAACGCGCATAACTTTTGAACCGTTTACCCGTTTAACCTACCGTTTCTTCCTACATGCTTGTAAATTCACATTCTATCATATTAACTTAAAATCCTACCTCCGGATTAAGGAAATTCTTAACTTGCGTGCATTTGACATATTACCATTTTCTAACTATTTGACCCGTTCGTGCATTTAACATCATAATCTGTTTATTTGACCTCAATCTCATATGATCTTTAATAATTTCATTGGCACCTAACATAAAAGATTAAATTATCGGACGTCTTGCATCCTCTTAACCCATTTTCGCTCAAAAGCTTATTGTTGACCCGTTATGGGTATTTGCGCATTAAATGAACCATGACATACAAAACCCTATACTTCGCTTTCATACTTGTCCAAGACATTACTCTAATCGAAATAGCTCGTTTCTAAACGACTTCTATGGTCGTTTGCCCGATATACCTATCAAGGGCATTTTAGTCAACTATGCTCTATCCTTAATAACAAAGGAAGTTCTTACATAAGTAACCAATTCCACTACCTTGCTACAATTTCTTAATCACACCTACCTTGCTCGGATCAAAACTAAGATCCGTTTAATACATTCATCGACATCATACAATTCATTCCTATTTGACCTCAATTATCACATGTAATTAAAATGCATATAACATTACATAAACAACTAAGAAGTGATTACGGAATCACTTACCTTGTGCATCCGTGTTCATACCCGCTTGCTTGCCTCATCTTGACCCGTTAGTCTTTCGTGCTTGAGTCCACGTCCACATGATCCCTAATGCTTTCATGTTACCGCAATCACATCCTTGTTAGTGTACACGATTTCACATCTAAATGATCATATCAAAAGCGTAACTCACATTTGACTTTCATGGTCAAGTCTAATAAACATAAGGCATACATCCAAAAACCACATCTTTTTAGACTCATGCAATCCATCACGTTAACGCATAAAACACATATTAATTTAGCACCTACCATACGACACTATGTACATTTCGTACTTATGATGCTAAAGTACTTACAACCACATGATCACATAATCATACTCGCATACACATTTGCTTAAATATACTTTCACATATCATACACCTTCGCTCTTAATTACCTTGATTCAAGCACATCTAATACAAGGTGAGCATTACACCATTCAAGCACAAGGTACAAGCTCCTAATGCATAATTTTGACCAACACATATATTCCACCCGAATTCTTGTACTAGTTCCATCTAAAGCACCTTCGTTAAGTTAGTATACTACTAATTACATCATTACCATAAGTTATTCATATATGTCAAGCCACTTCCTAAAATCTCACATCCTAACTTCACTTAGACATTTCATCAAACACTTGGTGGGCATACCACCTTCTAAGCACAATGTACAACTAATTCATGCAGAGTCTTCTAGGTTCTCACTTTCAATTATCAACATAACAAAACATCAAACTAACTCCATGCCATATTCAACCTAACTAGCAAGGATGAGTCACATACAACATAATATATCAAGAATTTAAACAAAGATTGGACATGGGTGACATACCCATGTCGCTACTTTTACTAACCCAAACGGGTTTCATCTTCAAACATCAATTAACATCTAATCTTGTATAATTCACCTTCCATATGATAATTCTAACATATATTCATGCTCAATTTCATGGAAATTCGCGGATCGATCATAACCCACTTCATATCAAAATCACCAAATCATGAATTACAACTTACCAAGTGATTTGTAAGGCTAGATGATCAAGAATCCTTGTACATGCAATAGAATTAGGCTGGATTCCCTCTTTAATTTGATGAATTCTTGAGAGTTAGGGTTTACACCCTTCTCCCCCTTCTCCTGCTCAATCTCACGTACACACACACCTGGTGTGTGAGATTTTCTTTTTTTTTATTTTATTTTCCTTATAAACTTAAACCCATTCACCCATTTTAGTCCCTCATGTTTTCTATAATTCCCTTTTTGTCACAACTAAATCCCTACTACATAACTTATACTTTATATATTTTAAATAGATTACTTAATAAAGGTTAGTTAAACCGCCTTATACCATTCAACATGGAAACATACTGGTAATTTAGACATTTCGGTTTTAGGGGCGTTACATGATCCGAACAGTAATGTTCACCAATCGAGTGCCATGTTCGATCGAACACTACTTCGTCAATACTATACCTCATAAGATTTTGAAAGTGTGGGACCATGTGTTAGCCGATCGGCTGGCCCGGTCGATCGGCTGGCATGTCCGATCGGCTGGGCTGTTCGAACAGCCTAGTCGTTCGGCCAGCATTTCTGACCTGGTCGGCCTTTCGTCTAACACTTGGCTGTTTGTTTATTTGTCATTCTTTCAAGGTATCTTGACAACGTGTTGAACTAGGATAACCTTCGTTCCTACCTGTTCCCTTGGCTCGAACAGGAATCACCCAAGTCCGGCCGGTGAACGGTTCGGAATGTCGGTTTAGAGTTTAACCCGAAATCGGTGAACCTTGTTCATAGAACCCGAATCTTGAACCTTTTAACTATTTGAATGATTAGTTAGCCGGTTCAAGCTCCGTTTCCATTGATTGAAGGCATTGGGTGTAAAAGAGTTGAAAGAAAGTTGGAATTCCTCCTTTCAATCCTTCACAACTTGTGGATGTTTAGATCTTGGATAGATCTTAACTTGTTTATGTGGAAATCGGTTAGATCTAAGCTAATCATAGTGGAATGAGGCCAAACATGATGTTCTTCAAGAACACCATGATGACATCACCCAAGAACACTTAGATCTTGGTGATTTCACGGTTAGAATCCAAGTTTTGAAAGATAGAAAGGTGTAGAATCAAGTAATGATCAAAAACGTACAAGATTTAGAGTGAAAACTTACCGGGATTGAGAGAGATCTGAGAAAAAGGTGAAGAAGATAGCTGGTTCGGTCAGAGCTTTCCAAAAATGGAAAGTATGACAATGACAGCCCTATTTATAGGCTTCCAAAAGAGGAAAGTGGTAGCCGATCGGCTGGGAGCTCCGATCGAGTGGGCTGCTCGATCGGCTGGCAAGATGCTAGCCGATCGGCTGGCCTGTTCGATCAGGATGCTTCCTGTTCGATCCGCCACGCACTTCGAGTATTTTGCGACGATTTTCGACGTTTCGATTTTGATGGACGATGATACGAATACGATAGAGTTCCTAGTCAAATTACTTTTAATCCCAACTACTATATCTAACATACAATCTCCTATAAGTCACGTTTCGATGTTGATTTCGATTGAGTTCGATTGCTTTTCGAGTTTCGATTCGATTTTCGATTGATTCGCTTGAATACCACACCAAACATAAAGTAAACATGCACAAGTAACACATAAGGCACACACACACGTATAACAATACCACAATTCGCATAATTCGAGTCTCGAGTTCGATTGATTGTTAGATCGGTTTGATTGCTGATTAGGTTAACTTTATCGCATTGTTACTTCCTATCATTCACAGTCGTAGATCGGTTCGCATTAAAACACATTCGATTGCCTCGATTCTTGTTGATTACAACACTTACTCCACATAATACAACTAAAATATAAAATCGACTATCTACAGTCAAAGAAAGTCAAAGTTGACTTGGACTTTGACTTTGACTTTGACATTCGAAAACACGGGGTGTTACAGACAAGACCGTAGTTCTGAGCTCAGGCCAAAACTATAGTTTGTCAGGGTTAATGAGCGAGTGTTAGGCAGCTCCTTGACAAGGAAAAAAATTAAATCCAGTCAAAAAATTAAAAAAAAAAACACTTTTATAGTTTTGCTAAAAAAACTAAAACGATAGTAATACTGTAATTTGAACTGAGGGCAAACTTGTATTTGTTGACTTGGGTAAAATCGTAATTTGCCAAAAGTTAAAGTGATGGCAACACTATAAATTTGAACCAGAGACAAAATCGTAATATAACTTTGCACTAAGGACAAAACCGAAATTTTAATATGGGGACAAAACTATATTTTTAATTTGAACTGGGGCAAAATCAAAATTTTGAACTGAGGGCAAAATCGTAATTTTGAATTGCGGGGCAAAAGCATACTTTTATTTTGAACCGGGCAAAAACATAATTTTAAACTAAAGGCGAATTCATAATTTTTGAAACGGGGCGAAAATGCAGAATCGTCATTTTTAGTTTGAGGCAAAAGCAAAAATTTATTTTGAACTGGGGCCAAAATTGTAATTGTAATCTGGGGATAAAATCATAATTTTGAACCGAGAACAAAATCGTAATTTTAAGCGAGGGACAAAAACATAATTTTATTTTGAAGTGGGGGCGAAAACATAATTTTATTTTAAATTAAGGACGAAACCGTAATTTTAGAACAAATAGAAAACAATAAAACGGGCGGTCTAATAGGAAAGTGCCACACAGCTGTGTGACACTATTCCCCTAGGTTATTTTTGTATACGTAGTAATTTTAGAATAAATAGAAAATAATAAAACGGGCGGTCTAATAGGAAAGTGCCACATAGCTGTGTGGCACTATTCCCCTAGCTTATTTTTGTATACGTAGGAAATTATACATACGCATATATACACTCTATTTTTTAATATTTGTTTTTATTGATAGTAAGATTTTGGAGGTGGCATACAAAAGAAAAGTAATTTTCTAAGGGTATACGGGGCGCAATCGGGGAGGGCCTCGGTGAACCATTTCCCCGATCGGGAACACCGCCGCCATCCCCGCGGGGTCCCGAATCGGGGCTGGAAATGGGTGTGGGGTTACCGCTTGGAAATGGCACGATGATCGAGATTTGACCGTTTACAAACGGTCGAATTTTAAAAAAAAAAAATCAATTTTTTTTAAAACAATATATATACTAACCAATCTTAATCCATTTTTTACCACATCCACAACAAACCAACACCAAAACTCTAAAACTTTTATATCTTTTAAACACAAAATGGATTCCAAGTTCCCGTTTCTTTCTCCCATACCCGACTTTCCCGACGATGACGATACGTCGTCAAGCGATAGTAGCTTAGTTTTCTTCCAAAATCTCATCCAACAAGCGGAGCTACTAGACACGGCATCGTCTAGTAAAAAAAAATATGTCCGTCGGGATCGTGTGGGGGGCCACGAGACACTCATGGCCGATTATTTCGATGAAAATCCAAAATTTAGTGAAGATACTTTTCGTCACAGGTTTCGTATGTCCAAGTCGTTGTTCCTAAAAATTGTTAGTGACGTGGAAGCGTATGACGAGTGGTTTCAAGAAGGCTTAGACGGGAGAATGAAGAAAAGCTTTACACCGTTGCAAAAGGTTACTTCGGCAATTAAACAACTTGCAACCGGTAACCCACCAGACGAGGGGGACGAGTATTTAAATATGTCTGAAAGGACCTCTCGTGAGTGCCTTGAATATTTCTGCGAGACGGTTTGTAAAAGGTATGGCGGTGAATTTATTTTTTTTTTTCTAGTTCGAATGTTTTTTTTTTAATTTAATGAAATGTCTTTTTTTTTAATTTAATGAAATGTCTTTTATTTAATTTAAGGTATGGCGGTGAATTCCTACGTAGACCAACGAGCCACGACATCGCGCTATTGTATCAGGCTCATGAGGATAGGCATCACCTACCTGGCATGTTAGGGAGTCTCGATTGTACACACTTTGTCTGGAGAATGTGCCCCACAGAATTGCGTGGACAATACATGAGAGGCGATCATCAATACCCGACGGTTATGTTAGAAGCGGTAGCGTCTCAAGATTTGTGGATTTGGCATGCTTTTTGTGGGCCAGCGGGTTCACAAAACGATATCAACGTGCTGCAACAATCTCCGTTATTTCTTGCTCAACGAAATGGAACGGCGCCAAATTGTCCATTTCAAGTGAACAACCATTTATACAAACGCGGGTATTATCTTACTGATGGGATCTACCCTACTTGGTCCGTGTTTGTGAAGTCTTTTCCATATCCACACGACCCGAACGAAAAAAAATTCAAGAGGCAACACGAGGCCGCAAGAAAAGATGTGGAACGGGCGTTTGGTGTGTTAAAGTCGAAGTGGGGAATACTAAATCGTCCAATGCGTTCGAAAACGGTGAAAAAAATAAGGTCCATCGTGTATACGTGCCTTATTTTACACAACATGATTATAAAAGACGACGGAAGGGCGATAGCACCGGTTCATATTCAAGATCCTCCAGTCGAACCCGTCTTCGATGATACAGCCTATACGGAGCTCATTGACGAAGACACGCATTGGAGGCTAAAACACGATCTCGTTGAGCATCTCGGAAGTTTAGATTTGCCTCACCTTGAAGTTGATTCGGACGAGGAGTAGTTTGTTTTTATATTTTTTTAGGTTGAATGTATCTTTTTTTCTAGTTCGAATGTTTTTTTTTTAATTTAATGAAATGTCTTTTATTTAATTTTTATTTTTACTAATCTTTTTTTAATTTATAAAACATGCATTATTTTAGAGAATAAAAAAAAAAAAAAAAAAAAACAACTCACCTAATAGGTGAGTGCCGCCATCAAAACAAGGTATTAGGGGAGTGTATTAGGTGAGTTGACGTGGCACCATGTGATTGGCTATGTGTAAGATGGGGGACTCACCTATTAGGTGAGCACCCCTTACACCCTAAGTTGGTCAAAAACATTCTTTTTATATAAAACTCGTGACAGGACACGATAGACAAATGTGACATAGTAACTGACACCTTATTGCGACGGTGTTTGCAAGACAAAAAGAAATTGTTGTCTGTGTAGATGAGATGACTGGCCACGGAAAAAGCTTTAGGGCTTCACTATAATAATTTTTAAGTCCATTTAAACAAATAGTGTTTTAAGTCGTTTAAACAAATAATTTTTTAAGTAAACAACTAGTCAACAGTACTTTTATTATTTGTTTAAGTAAACAACTTGTCAACAGTACTTTTATTATTTTAAATTTAACAAATTGATTTAAATTTAATTTGAATCTTTCTTAAGTTAGTTCGTTATTGATATTTAAAAAAAAACTAATGGCGTTGACGTGTTATTTTTTTCTAGAAGTTTCGACATACATTTCGTTTAATCGGAATTTTTATTTGGAGAAAAGCGTCTGGATAGTCCATTTGGTTTGCTCCGTTTTCACCTATAGTCCCCACACTTTTAAAATTACAACTGTAGTCCTCAACTTTTGCACTTTCGTTCTCAGATAGTCCCTGACGCGGATACAGGTTAGTTTTCTCAGTTAAGTTGGTATGAAATGACTATAATACTCTTACTATTTAAAAATTAACAAATAAAACATTATAAGATTAAAAAATACATGTGGGTCCCACCTATCCACTTACCCACCCTACCCTCCCTCCCCCACCTTCATTCCCCATAATCGGTCTGAATATAACCAAATCATCTTCACAACCATCACCATAAATCATGTTTAACAGATCTCAAAGAAATTGAAACAAGCCTTCAACCCTTCACCTGTAACCAAATTGGAATAACCAAATCAACACCACTGATCTCTGGCGCTGTTTATTTTGTTTAACCGTGGCGACATCGTCTTCACCACCACCGCCAACACATCTCCTCCTCCATCAATGCACCATCGCAGGTGTGACATTTGCACATTTTCAATCATTGTACAATTCCGAACATTTTCGTATTCAATAAAATCTTGTGTTTTATTTACGAAATGCATATTTTCAATCGTTGAACAATTTCGAT
Organism: Helianthus annuus; assembly: GCF_002127325.2. Classification (NCBI taxonomy): domain Eukaryota; kingdom Viridiplantae; phylum Streptophyta; class Magnoliopsida; order Asterales; family Asteraceae; genus Helianthus; species Helianthus annuus. The sequence continues at coordinate 55,479,956 of NC_035448.2, read as the reverse complement.
CATTTTCGTGTTCAATAAAATGTTATATTTTATTCACGAAATACGTAACCGTACGATCGAACGAAACGATATCCACGACATTTCTGGAACAAAATCCGAGTTACACGTGCCTTAACACCTTTATATAACCTAAATTTTAGGTTAAAAGGGGTTAAAAATGACAAAACGCGATAATACAAGTCCAGGGGTTAAAACTGCCAAAGTTTAAAAAATTAGGGTTGCAAGGGAGCTTACGGATCACATAGGGAGACACCATACGGTCCGTATGGAAGTGACAGAACAGCAGCAACTACCTGGCAGCTTTTCAGCTCATTCCTTGGCCCCCAAGTCGCGATTTTGCCACATTTTCTTCTGCTTTGGACATCTTGGAGCAGACTAAGCAATGCCATAACACCTGGATGGGCACTTGGCATGATTTGGTGGCCTATTGATCACTATCAATAGGTGATCAAAGCCGTTCTTTCAACTTGCTCATTCACAAAATTCTTTCTCTCTATCTTTGAGCTTGTTTCCAGCTGATTGGAAGCCTACTACTTGAAGTTCTGAAAGTGTGCTTCAAAACAAGTAAGTACTTTCCTTAGTTCTTTCATTATTTTTGCTATTTTGAGCCAAAAGTCAAACAGTTTGACTTTCTGTTTGACTTTCGGTTCTGAACGTTTTTGGTCAAGTCAAAGTTCAATTGAACTTTGCAACGTGATCATAATCACGAAGGTATTAATCTCTTGCGATAGCACGTTTTGATTACCATGTTTAGTAGGCGAAGTGACGAGTCAAAGTTTTATGAATTAAAAGTAAAAAATGCATAAAGATGCATTTTATGACAAAAACGTTTTTGGATATTAAAACTTAAAGTTTTGACACCAAATCAGTTTTATAACATTATTAGACATGTTCCAACATGTCTAACTCGTCATTTCTAGTTTAGTGTTTTTTATTTAATCAAAAGTCGAGCGGTTTGACTACCGCTTTGATTTTCAAACCTGACTCGTTTGGTCAATCTTAGGATTCGACCAAGCGCATTTTTAACCATAGTTATATAAGGAATAACCCTCTGAGGTGATACCTTATAGTCATGTCATTTGGTTAGTTATATGACGAGTCAATTTTATGTTCTTTTAAATTGACGAAAACGCCCTTTTTGCGCATAAAATGGTTTTAAGCATATAAGACCAAAGTTTTGACATCTAAGCTGATGTTATAGCATAATCAAACTTGTTTTGACATATTAGACTCACCATAGGGCTTGTTTAACCATCCGAGCTCTTAGTTACGCTTACGACCCGTTAAAGTGGCGTAAACCACTTTAACGAGTCATAATGGGTCAAAAGTACTTAGAAACTCTTCCAAATCAGAATGTAGGGTCTAATGAACCATATTATACGAGGTCATTCTCTCGTTTGGTTCATAAACCTCATTATATCTGAATCCTCCGATTAAGGTCTCGACACACTAACATAGTTATCCGATAAATTAGGACACACTTGAACTTTGTTTATTCAATTGAACGAGGACTCACACGCAATCCCAAGTGAGTACATAGCTCCCCTCTTTTATGTTTTCTAAATGTTTTGGGACGACTCATATCTGCTAATCCGTTTTTTTAAGATTCCAAAACAAAGTCTATGGTTTATATAAAACACTAGGATTTCAATAATGTGGTAAACTTGTTGGTGCGTTATCCATAACACGAATGACATTCATTAAATTTGGCCGAGCCGACCAATAGTATGTTATGGTACCATAGGGTTGACAATCCCGTTACCAGATTTCCCACTGGATTGTGGAAAGTTTGGGGAACGACATAAACCGTTTTTTAACAAACCCTTTGGTGGTTTATTAGTCGATTTAAAGAGACCCTTTGGTGGTCTAGACGAGTCATCACAGGTTTGAATGTATTCATTAAAGAACGACCACAGTTTTCACAATTACAACACGGATGGTTTTTTTATACAAAACAAGGACGAATGGTTTATAACACGGACGATATGTTTATAACACGGACGATTGATTTATAACACAGACAATTGATTTATAACACGGACGATTGGTTATAACACAGAGGATTGGATGATTGGTTTATGGTAAGTAAATTAGATAACTAGACGAGTGTAATATGATGAAAGCATGGTGATACGCCGCCGATACTTCCTATATATAAATGCTTTTATTGCATTACATATCGTAGCGTTATCCAAATTACTTCAACATGCACAAATGGTTTTGAATGAGACACGAACGATTTTCACTTAAAATAAACCATACAATGTTTTTGTAACACCCCAAAACGCGTTTGGTAATCAAACCACGATTAATATTAATGAATGGGTAAAATACCAAAAGTGGTAAAAATTAACCCGGTAAATATTATGATTTAAATAAATAAGCCTAATATTAATTAAAAAGGAGAATAAATACTTTGAGGAAAACAAAGTTTATAAAAGGCCCGGATTAACGGGACTTAAAGTAAAACGGGTTATAACTTCCCGAACCCACAAAGTTAACTAGCAATAATTAACCTACTTAGTTAATTGTTTGAAAACAATAAAGAAATGAAGAAACTTGTAGTAATTGACCCAATTATAAACCTCTAAAACCTTGAGGGACTAATAGTGGGCAATTAGGAAGATGTTTTAATTAAAATAAAATTCTAAAAACCAAAACACACACACACAAGGTGTGTTGGCCGACATATACAGAGCCAAAGAAAGGGGGTTCCCTTCTAAGAACCCTAACTCAAGAAAATTAGCAAAATCCAAGGAGAAGAATGGATCAAAAATCGAAAGCAAGCTGAATTAAGTGATCACAAGGTATGTTAAATTTTCATGTTTAGTGAAGTTATGATTCTATGATGAACACTCATAAATCGAAATTCTGTGATGAATGTTATATGTATGAGTGATATTGGGTTGAATCCATGTTTAGGAACAAACCCTAGTTGAAAACTTGATGTATTAGTGTTGAAAACTAGGAATTTGATGAACACATGAATTTGAATGTTAGATTGAGAAAAACTGATGTTATGATGCAAGTCTTGATATTGTTTATGAATGCTAGACATAAGGGCTTGATTTTGATGATTGAAACTTAGTTAAAATGTTAGTCATGAACTAGGCAAAAGTTGTATAAAAATTTTGCCCGCAAGGTGTTTGTTAAAATGCCTAAGTGAAACCACGCGTCTACTCGGTTGTATGTAGAACTTGATTAGATTACATATCCGGAGGAATGCCTAATAACAAGACGAAACTGGTTTCACTTATAGATGAAAACCCGTAGATTTTGTGTAATGAAAGAATAAAGTGTCTTTGATAATCGAGAGCTAAGTTAACTTAGTGTTAATAATAGCATGAACTCAGATTAAAGAGTAGTTAAAATGGTGGCCTAAGAATAGTGCTTACCGAGTAAATGGCGGAATGCCAACATGAGTCCGTCAAACTTAGTTGTTTAATCTCATATGTTATAAGGCGGTTTGACTTTTTAGACCTATGATAGAGTTCGGTAAGAAAAGTAGTATAAAGGTTCATAAGGCGTAAAGGATATGATCTAGAATGACTAACCTAACCACCTTGTGAATATTATATGACAGTTTGACGCTTGACAAGCTAGGTGGAGGCTAGATAAAGAAGCGGGTCAAACGGATTGAATACGCGACAAAAGAGCAAAATCGGATGCAAGGTAAGTAAAGCTTACACCCTATTTGTAAGATATGTACTTATTTATAGGTTATAAATACGACTATGGTTATATTCGAAATATGGTTCTGACACGAAATGATACGGGTCGCAACATATCAAAAGATGAAAAACCATGTTTAATGGTAAAAAGGGGCGAAATGGTAATTTGGTCATGAAATGACATAAATAAAAATGAGTTTTCGAACGGATACTTCATAAGTAAGCCTAACGAATAAAAAGGGAAAATGGTGATTTAGTCATGTATAAATGGATAAAAGTTTGAAGTTTAAAACGACACCGAGTGGCATAAGCCATGTTGAGTTAAACGCGTAAGAAACGGATTTAAGAGACAACTAAATGGTGAGAAATCCGAAATGAGTTACTTAACGAAATGGTAAATAAATACCATTTATATATAAGCGCAAAATGTTTGGTCGTTTATACCAAATGGGTCAAATGGTAATGTTGATACCATTTGACATATAACGACTAATAAGTGCTTGTCGAGTCTTATACTCACAGGATAAAATGGCTTGTGAATTAGCGATGCTATGAATTAGCAAATTATTGAGGCAAGGTATTAAAACGGGTCAAAATGTTGACCCGAGCTAGGTACGCATAAATAAGACTATAGTTAAACGAGCGATTTTGGTCAAATATTTAGTGAAAGTCCTTCGTCGTTAAATGAGGGACTAAAATTGACCAAAACACCCTTGATGAGTAAATCGGGCAAACGATCCTTATGGGTTGTTTAGAAACATGTATTATGGTAATGTAAACCTTAGATAAGCATAAAAGTTATAGGCATAAGCTTTCTCGGGTCAAATGCTGATCGGAGTGTCTCGCTCTGGTCAAAGATAATATTTATAACCCTAATTACCCTTAACAATTAGCTAGTGGTAGTAAGGGGTCGAACCACGAAGAGTATGTGGTTTGCGAATGGAGTTTGAATGAATTGTAATAGTTGTCACTTTTATGAAGCTTGCTAAATTGTTTTTATGGTTTTTGTTTATTGAAAAGTTGTAACACTCATCATATTATTTCATTGTTTAATCCTAAAATACAGACTTTTTAACCAAAATGCATAGTTAACAAAATACTTAGTTAATCAGTTATTATGTACATTGTTTTAGTGAGTTAACACAAGCAACCATCTAGTTTAAAAACATTCACATCTAATAGAGTTTACAAAAACAACATTGTCTAGACATGTTTAGTTTAGTGCGGAAGCTTCAAAACGGTGTTCGGTTCTTGATTTCACGCTTGATCAGCACCCATAACTAACGAGCATCACCTGAGGTCAAAACCACATAGATAGTTTTGACAATGTTAGTTGAGCTTAGACAAGTCCCAAATAAATAAGCATAACAAAAATAAAAAAAAAAATCCGGTTATTAGTCTGTCGCGCCACGCGCCAGACTTGGCCCGATCCTTCGCGTGGCGCGGGAGGCCCTGCGTGTCGCGCCAGTCCCCTATGCCCCCGTCGCGTGGCGTGGGGGAGTACGTTTTCCAGCAGGTCCAGTTTCTGGACCTGCATTTTGCCCAGCTCCGAAAATTCACAAAATCTAACTTTAAACAATCATAACTTTTGACTCGGTTATCCGTTTTAGTCCATTCTTTTTCCTATGAGTCCGTAATAAAATTACGGAGTTAACCATGTAAATTTCATATTATGAAAACCGAAACGAACAAATGGTTCACAAAATCCTTGTTTCAATTATTCAATCCATTAGCTATATGTGCATAATGCCAATTTTCCGTTCTAAAACTTTTTAGACGTAATTACCCAAATCCCCGGGCTTGTAAATCTTGGCGTATCCGCGCCATCCATGGCTTTACGCTCACATTAGAATATCATGCTTGTTTCTCTAAATTCAAGCAAGCCGCTTCAAGCAATACTTACAATTGACTTCTATCGTTTGACCCGATATCTCGGATTCGTAAACTTAAATTAGCATAACCAATTCATTGACGTATTATTATCCAACACTAACGCAATATGAGACTCTCAAGTCTCTTCACACATGATTATTTCAAAAGTGTAATTTCTACCCGTTTGATTGTCGAGTGAAAACCATCACTTTGATGACAAGCCAAATTACTTCTAACCATTATATTGACCCGTTTGATTGTCGAGTGAGCTTCGCCACTTCAATGACATATCAAACGCGTATATTACAATATAACACTAACGAAATATGAGACTCTCAAGTCTCTTCACACATAATTATTTCAAAAGCATAATTTTGACCCGTTTGGTTGTCGAGTGAAAACCATTACTTTGGTGACAAGCCAAACTATTTCTAACCATTATATTAACCCGTTTGATTGTCGAGTGAGCTTCGCCACTTCAATGACATATCAAACGCGTATATTACACTATAACACCATTTGTACACTATTTACCAAACATGTATGCGTAATGTAACGGGACTAAAGTCACGTACCTTCAAAGCACTCCTTTCAATCGTGCGTCACCACCGACTTGTCCGCTTGACGATCCGGATTCTTTGCCTAAAGAGTTCAGTTCACAATAAGTTTAGAACTCTTTCATAAGCTTTAACGCATAATTCTCTATAATAATCAAATCTGCATTTTCACCCAACTTTTAACATTTTAATCCTCACTTAGGCGTTTCATCAAACACCTAGCGGGTCAGATTTTTACATAATCAAAACCAAGTTCATGACTTGTAATTATCATCTAAATTAACTTCAATTAGACAATTCTACGCATGTCATAACATCAATATTTCTGAAATTACCCTTAAATTCAGATTATGCTAGAACAAAAAAAATCATAATTCTAGGGTTTATCAAGTTTTCTTCAAGCTCATTAATCACCTCCAATGGTGATTATGAACCCTACAAATATCATGCAATCTTTCAACAAGAATTCACCTAGGGTTTATCCCTAGACATCATATCTCTTCTAATTTCATCAATACAACACAAAATCAAGCTAAACATTCGATTTCTATCATATGCTAGGAATTTGAGTTGAATCAAAATGACCTAATTTGGCATACCTTACGATCCCTTTGACGAGGTGATCACGATTCTATGTTCAGATTTCGAATTTTGACTTGATTTGAGCCTTCAATTTGTGAATTTTGTGAAAGTTAGGGTTTGGAGGAGAACCCCCTTGTCGCCTCTGTTGTTTGATCGACCAGACACACCATTTGTGTGTGTTTGGTGTGTTTCAATTTTGTTTTTATTTAATTAAGTTTCAAGTTTAACAACATAAGCTCCTCAACTTTGGTTTGGTTTATAATTTGAGCATTTTAGTTCTTTCATGTGTTATTACAAGACTCATAGCTAACTGGGTTACTTATGTCCTAGTTAGCGTATTCTCGTTTATTCTGTACTTTATATTTCTATTATAAAGTTTTATAAATTTCGGGGTGTTACAAGTCCACCCCCTTTAAAAAGGGTTTCGTCCCCGAAACCAGAATACGTACCAAATAATGTAGGGTAGAGTCGTTGCATCTCTTCTTCGGACTCCCATGTGGTATCCGAGCCCTTTCTGTGTTCCCATTTGACCCTTACTTGATTGATCACTTTGTTTCTCAGGTTTTTCGCTTTACGATCTAAAATTGCAATTGGCTTTACTGCGTAACTGAGACTGTTATCCACCTCGATGTCGTCGTAGTGGAAATTAAGAAATGCAAAACCTGAGATTAAGAAATGCAAAAACACAATTGATAACTTAAACAATAATAAGAAAAAGGGTTCACACCCGGTTTCGGTAATTGCAAACCTAGATTTCTACAAGTTTTAGAATTGACCTAATTGGATAAATGATTAACGGATTTAGTGTATCGTGACTTAGGTGCTAATAACTATCAACATTCCTAAGCATGGATAAGAATGCACTTTGTAATCAACACAAGTAAATCCTAACCAAGATAACGCATAAGTGCACAAATTCATTTCACAAAGTCATAACTTTATCATTATTCGACAATTTGCAAATCCAATTCAAATACACGACAATTATCAAAGGTGTTCAAAATCAAAACACAGTTTGTCACACAAGTCAAAACTAAACACAATTCGAAACGCTAGATAATGCAACTACCTACACCGGGGTGAAACAAGGTGATTAGCCGCTCATGGTTGAAGGAACTTGATCACCGGATGATTGGAACTCGATTTGGATCATCTTGAAGCTTGAAGAATGGAAAAATGGTTGATGGGTAGGGTTTCGGTGAGAGATGATGGTAGAAAGAATGATGGATGAATGGTTAGGGTTTTGGATTAGTTGTCACACCCCGATTTCCACGTGTCACCGGTGGGCCCGGTATGGGGTACAGTGACGTAGTTGGCATCGTCATAGACAATCAACACAATATAATAATGCACAGCGGAAGCAGAATAGATACATTTCAACTTTTAAATAAAATGACATAATAACATCATAGTAGTTGAAACGGATCCACAGGCGGATCAATAAAATGAGATAAAAATAGTTCAACAGATATTTGTCGTCCGAGCTTGCGAGACTATAGTGGACGCTCTTAGGAAACAGCCAGCCTATTTCGTATAGTACCTGCACTTAACCTTTTGGGAAAAATACGTCAGTTTACACTGGTAAATACAAATCGACTGACTCATTTTGAAAATGATTGAAAATTGATTTAAATGCACAAGGCATAAATATTTTTATTAACTTGGGATAATTATATAATATAAACTTGTGAACGATTTACATGCACTCGTATCTTTGGTGGCCCGGGATCTGCTGTCCGGGCTAAGAATTAAATGACACACCACATTAAAGAGTTATACACGCCGAGTGTACGCCTACACCCCGTGCTCTGGTCGTGGCCATCTCGTAAGATAATGCCAAGGATATCCGGGACACGGTCAATAACCCCCCAAAGCCTAAAGTAAGACAAGACTGTTTAAACGAGTCGCACAAGCTATTCAAGACTGTACACCCATAAGGTGCAGGACTTGTGCGCCCGATCAAGCGGTATTTTAAATACCGTACCCCAAGCCCGTATAGGGAAAATAAGTCAAAATGTATTTACCTGAGCAAGTATAAGTCACAAATGATAAGTGTTGGTAGCTTTTACCGGGCCTCCTAATCTGGAACAAAGGTTTATAATTAACCTATTAGATTCCTAACGGGTCTTTTATTTAAGCTTAAGCTTTGACCGGTTAGTTTAAGGATGATACGGTTTACGCACGATTAAGCGAAAGACCGGATAGAATGTGATTTAGACCCGACAAGTTTAAATACTTGTATAATATGGGTATACTAAATACATTCTGGATTTTGAAATAAAAATGATATCGTTTGACCCGTTTCGGTCAATTTACGCAAACTAGTTACGTAAACCGAACCGAACGCGAAAAGGGCGATATGGGTAGACCAATGATTCAAATGCAAGTTCCCTGATGTAATATGCTTAAAATATGATATTATATCAGTAAGTTATGTTCTATATTGCCCGGAATAATTTTAAACCCAATTTATGCCTTAGAAGGGCATTTTGGTCATTTAAAAGATAATAAAAGAGTAAAATTAGAAATCTGAGTTTCGGGTCTGGTTCATACAGTAAATATACTTAATATAACATATTATATCAGTAGGGTATGACCCATATACCAAATTTATCATTTAAAACCAAACTATGCACCGTAGGGGTATTTTAGTAATTTCACAAGGGCTAAAAATGCCAAAACTGGAAATCTGAGATCATATACTTATACTTACTGTTACTATATGAAAATATGCTAAACACATCAGTAGGTATAGGTCTTATATGTTTAAAACAAGTATAACGCTTACTATGCGCTTAAAATGCTAAATATGCGATTTAAGGGCGTTTTCGGGTTTTCAAATTAAATCTGAGATTTTTATATTTCCAGAATACTTAAAATAATTTATTCATCATATAAAATCAGTAGAAAAAGGTTTCGGGTCAAAAGGATGTGTAAAACTCATTTTATGGCTAAAACGGTCAAAACCGACATAAGCCGAAATGACTAGGCGATCTGGATCCGTTCAGCCAAAAATTAATTAAAAATCATCAAAATTCCCAGAATATTATATTACTTCTGTTGGTAAAGAGTTTCGTATCAAAACGTGGCCAGAAACGGGTTCTACGCGAAAAGGACCGTTTATGTAAATTTATAATATAGTTTTACGCTAATGGCCATAACTCACAATCTGGACCACCAACTGATCCAAAATTTTCGGTGCAAGTTTATATATTAGAAATAAAGATTTCTATCCTTTCACTTTTCCAAAAATCACGTTTTACGTCAAAAAGGGCAAAATAGTCAACTTTATGCATAAATCGGAAACATGCATTCGAATCGGCTAAGCATAGACTTATGACATAAAATTTCCAGAAAGTTTAACTAAAATGCCAATGGTCAAAAATGCTCTAAAATACAGATCTCACACATGCATGTACGGATCCGAACCGATAGTTTACGAAAAAGTCGTTTATTAAGACTTTCGGTTCCAATCCGGGTTTACACTAAAGATCGTCGAGTTGATCGTGGTAAAATTCATTCTTATATTCATAATAAAGCTTTCTATGAAGAACAAACAGATTGCATGTCATCTATATCATTATTCATGTCATTTTTCACAAAAATCGCTTCTGTTGACTTTTTAGAAATAGGTTTGACTCGACATTTAGCATGCATGTAGTGGGAATCAGAGAGTACCCTTTTGAGGGTTTGTTTCCCACTTAAATACCAACATATAACAGGTTTCAATTCGAGAAATGACTGAAAGAAATCCGTTTAATCAGAAAGTCAAAGCTTATGAACAAACAATTTGACTTTTAGCAATAATCACAACAAGAACGGATTAAAGATTGAATTGAAAGCTTACAAAGGTCCTATAGGTGTTTAGTGAACACTAGGATTCGACCTTGATGATCAGATTAACTCCAGAAAGCCTGCCTTGAAAGTTCTTGAGAGCTCTTGAGAGAAATAAGTTCTTGATCAAATGCAAATGTCCAAGAAATGGTTTGTAATCTGATTTAAAGCTGAAATTTCGAGGGTACTGTTGTAGTAGCCATGCATGGCATCCCATTGGAGCTTTTGGAGGCGAGTAACAGCTGTTTGCAACCCAAAATCGGACCCAAATCAGCCCAAATCGAAGTTTCTGTCGCTGGCAGCCCCACGCGGCCCGCTTGGGTCATGCCAGGCGGGTCGCCTGACCCCTGTTCAGCAAAACAAGTTTCAATCTTTGACAGCTTTGGCCCCTGAACTTGTACGCGACGTTTCGGCTACTTTTCTCGACCCGTAAACCCCCAAACTTGGTTTCTAAGAACCTTAGGACTTTTACCAACATGGAAATGTCCTCGGCACATTTTGCGCTCAACCGAAAAGCCCTGAAATTCGACGTTGACGCTTTTAGTCCTTCAAGTACGGTTTTGGCCATAACTTTCTCATACGTTGACGAAACTTCACGAAATTTTAACCACATATTCTAGTGAGTATATTTTAGCTTCTCAAAGCTTCGGGTCTGCCAAAAGTTCACTCAGAGGTATAAATTAAACATGCTGACACTTTTGGCCCCTATAGTTTGCAATACTTCACTTTTGTGCAATTTCCGCGTCGTATGATCCATGAACCATCCGTTTAAGGTTATAAACATTATGTAGGGTTATCATAGAGCCTATTTATCCATTGTTGACACTTTGGACCCTCACGTTCCATAGTTTTCACTGTTTGTCACTTTTAGTCCCTCTAAAGTATGTTTTCACATCACGGAACCTTATGACACGTGTCAAGACATTATTGGACGAAATTTTTCGAGGTGTTACATCATCACCCCCTTAAAAGAAATCTCGACCCCGAGATTTACTCAAACAAATGGGGATATTTTTCTTTCATCGTGGATTCCACTTCCCACGTGTATTCGGGACCTCTACGGGCATCCCACTTGACCTTAACAATAGGCACGTGCTTCCTTCGAAGCTTCTTTACCTGTCGATCCTCAATCGACAAAGGTTTTTCCACAAATTTTAGACTCTCGTCTATGTGTATATCTGTATGCGGTATAACCAGTGATTCGTCAGCGAAACACTTCTTTAAATTACAGATGTGGAACACATTATGAATAGCGCTAAGCTCTTCAGGCAAGTTTAACTTATAAGCAACTGCCCCGACACGTTCGATGATCTCGAAGGGTCCTATGTATCTCGGGCTTAACTTGCCTTTCTTTCCAAATCGCATCACACCTTTCCAAGGTGATACTTTAAGCAACACTTTTTCACCCACATCGAAGTGAAAATCCTTGCGCTTAGGATCCGCATAACTTTTCTGCCTATCCCTGGCAGCTTTCAAACGGTCACGGATCTGAACGATCTTGTCTGTCGTCTCGAAGACGATATCTGGTCCAGACAACTGGACGTCTCCAACTTCTGCCCAACAAATGGGCGATCTACACTTTCTACCGTATAGGGCCTCAAAAGGCGCAGCCTTTATGCTGGAATGGTAGCTATTGTTGTAGGAGAATTCAATTAGTGGTAAGTTCTTATCCCAACTACCACCTAAGTCGATCGCACATGCACGAAGCATGTCTTCCAAAGTTTGAATAGTACGCTCACTCTGACCATCAGTCTGAGGATGGTAAGCCGTACTAAAATTCAAACGAGTGCCCAACGATTGTTGGAAACTCTTCCAAAAATGCGACGTATATCTAGTATCTCTATCAGAGATAATAGATATAGGTATACCATGTAGCGCTACTATCTTATCGACGTATAATTGTGCTAACATATCGGAGTTATACGTCTCCTTGATGGGTAGAAAATGGGCTGACTTAGTCAGTCTGTCTACTATGACCCATATGGTATCATTTCCCTTTTTCGTCTTCGGCAACTTGGTGATAAAATCCATTGTCACCATTTCCCATTTCCATTTGGGAATTTCAGGTTGTTGAAGCAAACCTGACGGCTTCTGATGCTCAGCCTTGACTTGCGCACAAGTCAAACATTTGGCCACATACTCGGCCACGGACTTTTTCAAACCAATCCACCAGTAGTTTGATTTCAAATCCTGATACATCTTATCAGCTCCAGGATGAACGGAATATTTAGAGCTGTGGGCTTCCTGGAGGATAACATCCCGAAGTCCTCCATATACTGGAACCCATATTCGTCCGTTTAGGCGTAGCATTCCATCTTTATCGTAGGATAACTGCTCCTCAGTTACTCCTAACTTTTCTACAGGATAGTTAGCTTCCAGCACAGCTTCCTTCTGTGCAGCTAACACCCTTTCATTCAAGTTATTTCTTATTTCAATGCGCTTGGCATTGATTCTGATCGGTTTCACCCTTTCCTTTCTGCTTAAGGCGTCGGCAACCACATTTGCCTTGCCTGGATGGTATCTTATTTCGCAATCATAATCGTTGAGAGTTTCCATCCATCGCCTTTGACGCATGTTCAATTCCTTCTGATTGAACAGATGCTGAAGACTCTTGTGATCCGAATAAATGATACACTTGGTTCCATACAAGTAATGTCTCCATAGCTTCAAAGCAAATACAACCGCACCCAATTCCAAGTCGTGGGCGGTGTAGTTCTTCTCGTGCACCTTGAGCTGTCGAGAAGCGTAGGCAATGACCTTGCCTTTCTGCATGAGTACACAGCCCATGCCAGTATGTGATGCATCACAATACACCACAAATTCCTCTATTCCATCAGGCAATGTCAACACTGGAGCATTGCTCAGCTTCTTCTTCAAAACATCGAAGGATTCCTGCTGCTTAGGGCCCCAATTGAACTTAGTCTTCTTACGGGTCAATGAAGTTAGGGGCGCAGCAATTCTTGAAAAGTTCTCAATAAATCGCCTATAGTATCCTGCCAATCCAAGGAAACTGCGAATCTCGGTAGGAGTCTTCGGCTCCTGCCAGTTCATGACTGCTTCTACTTTAGCGGGATCTACTTGGATACCACGCTCGCTTACTACATGTCCAAGGAATTGGACTTCTCGAAGCCAAAACTCGCACTTTGAGAATTTGGCATAAAGCTTTTCTTGATGCAGAAGTTTGAGAATACAACGAAGGTGTTTCTCATGGTCAGCTTGGCTCTTCGAGTAGATAAGGATGTCATCAATGAAGACGATGACGAACTTATCTAAATAAGGCTTGCAGACGCGATTCATGAGATCCATGAATGCGGCTGGTGCGTTGGTGAGCCCGAACGGCATCACTAGGAACTCGTAATGTCCATAACGAGTCCTAAACGCTGTCTTGTGTACGTCTTCCTCCTTGACCTTCAACTGATGATAACCTGACCTCAGGCCAATCTTGGAGAAATAGCTTGCTCCCTGCAACTGATCGAACAGATCGTCGATCCTGGGTAACGGATACCGATTCTTGATAGTGACCTTATTAAGCTCACGGTAATCGATGCACAGGCGCATCGAACCATCCTTCTTTTTAACGAACAAGATTGGCGCTCCCCAAGGAGACGAGCTAGGTCTAATAAAACCTTTGGCTAAAAGCTCATCTAACTGCGTCCTCAACTCCTTCATCTCCGTTGGTGCCAATCTGTATGGTGCTCTTGCTACAGGTGCTGCACCTGGAATAATGTCTATCCGGAACTCCACTTGTCTATCCGGTGGCAACCCGGGTAGTTCTTCAGGGAAAACCTCAGGATATTCCGAAATAACAGGAATATCTTCAATCTTCGGCTTCGGCTCATCAATGGTAACTTGTGCCATATAAATGACACATCCTTTCTGCATGCACCTGGATGCCTTGAGCATGGATACTTGCTCAGGCAATCCATGCTGGGTATCTCCTTGAATAGTAAGTGACTCACCAGACGGAGTCTTAACTACTACTTGCTTTTTGTTGCACAGAATCTGGGCCTGGTTACTCGACAACCAATCCATGCCTATCACTATGTCGAATCCAGCTAGCTTAAAGGGAAGCAAGGATAACGGGAAAGAATGATTCCTAATGGATATAACACATCCATCTAGAACAGTCGAGGCGGTTTCTATAGTTCCATCGGCTAATTCCACCTCATATTTCACACTTAAGGTTTTAACAGGAAGGTTCAATAATTTACAAAACTTATCATCTACAAACGACTTATCGGCTCCTGAATCAAACAAGACTCTAGCAAAAACATCATTTACAAGAAACGTACCGGTAATGACGTTGTCGTCAAGGACTACTTCCTTAGCGTCCATTCGGAAGACTCTCGCATTAGTCTTCTTCCCATCATCTGCTTTCTTCGCGTTCTTTGGGCAGTTGGGCCGAATATGCCCTTTCTCGTTGCAACCGAAACAAGTTGCATCCTTCATTTTCTTGCAATCCACAGCTTTATGATCTGTGGACTTGCAGATTCCACATCGTTTCTCCGAAGACTGGGATTTTGTCTCCAAACGACATCTCCCAAAGTGGTGCCTCCTGCAGATCTTGCATCTGGGTTTCTCACCCGACTGATGATCACTTTTCCTAGACCCAGACCCTTTCCTGTGGTCGTTGTTCCCTTTATGTCGCTTCTCAGACCTTCGTGAGGTGTCATCCTCACGTTTCCGTTTGTTCTCCTCAGAGCTCTTCATAGCTCTCAATCTTACCACATCTTGAGTGAGGGAGAGGGATAGATCTGCTACGGATCTAAATGTTGTAGGCCTTGAAGCCTTGACACTAGCCTTTATCTCCGGTGCCAGACCCCCAATAAATCGAGCAATCCTACGCGGCTCCGGGGTCACCAGATAAGGCACTAACCGGGATAAGGTGTTGAACGTAGTAAGATACGCTTGACAATCGAGATTCTTCATGACTAGAGACACAAAATCCGATTCAATTCTCTTGACCTCATGCTGCGGACAGAAATTCTCCTTGATCAGGGCCACAAACTGTTCCCATGACAAACCGTACAGTGTGGCCTTACCGGCAGCTTGTAGGAGTGACTTCCACCATGCTAACGCATCTCCCTTGAATGACTGGGACACGTACTTCACGACGTCCCTATCAGCACACCCGCTGATATCAACCACAGTATCCATCTCATCAATCCACGTCATGCAATCGACGGCTCCCTTTTCCCCAGTGAAATCTCTGGGCTTGCAAGATACAAAATACTTGTACGTACAGGACCTGCTGTACGTGTCATGTTTCAGCTTAATCTCCTGCTTTGGGACGCTGCTGTGGTTGGAGGAGTGATTATCATCCTCAGCTTTCTTCGGCTCACTCTTTTTAGATGGCGGCTTACTATGAGCCTCAGAATGAGTCTTGGGCTTTGCGTGTGTTTCTGTTCGGGTCCTACTCCGAGTACCACTAGATTCCCTGAATTGCCTATCCATAGCTTTGGCAACAGCGTTATCTATCAGTGCTTGCAACTCTGCACCGGTAACGTGAATCTTTGCATTATCTGAGCGTTCCCCAGAATGACTGTTGGTCTCCTCCGATTTGGCCATTGTAGCTTTAAGCTACAATAAAGGACAAGGTCTAATTTAGAACCTAACAGTATTATCGTTCTAGACGATTTATTAACCATGGTATCAATAACCTTAGCAGTTAATTTAATAAATTTCATTCAGGCTCTTATTAGCAATCAAGGAATGAAAATATATATATTGGCACCATAGGCCTAGTCACAAGGACAATCACTAAATTATAAATTTAGATTTTTATAGGATTATAAATTGTATAATTAAACAAATAATCCTTTACTAGACAGAGAGTCATAAACCACAACTGTCACTATATGACACAGTCATAACCCGTAGGTATCAAGTCATTAATAGACTTGTATACAGATATAATCTGTAGATAATTTATTAAAAAGGGTGGCTTGTGTGATTCTACCGATCACGCTTAGCCAGGAATGTTAACATGTTTTCAGATGTTAACAGGGAGTTGAATCTTTTCAACCAGGTTTTACCATCATGGCCAGGCCTGTTAATAAGGCATTCAAGCTAGGTTATACCTTACTAAGATTCTTATAAAATGGCAAATCAAATAAAAATTGATATTTTCCATTATTTTAATATTATATTCATGCATATAAATAAAGATGAGAAATTCAAATTAACCATTTCAAATTTCAAAAAAAGTACTAGTACATCTTTTGCCCTAAACGGGACTTTGAAATAACATGAATAACATGCCCGCGCAGGGGCTAAACAAATAATAACAAAAGCAAAATAAAATAAAGCAAACCCACGCAGGGGTCAACAGAACAGCATACCCACGCAGGGGTAGAATAAGATAGATATACCCACGCAGGGGTAGAGTACAAGGATGGATGTCCACGCAGGGACATGAGTAAATGAGACAATAATCGAAGGATTCAATGATCCCTCTTGCCCTTACCCTTGAGCAAGTCAAACACCTTCTTGAACATGCCACTGGTGCGACGGCGATCAGCTCGCATCTCGTGTTGAAACTCACGTCGCATGCTATCAATCCCATGCAGGATTTCCTGAACCTGCGGCGGCGACATCATAGGCGCCGGTGGCGGTGGTTGGTACTGCTGCGGCTGCGGTGGCTGGTACTGCTGCGGCTGTGGTGGCTGCTGGTAACCCGGAGGGTAACCAAAAGTAGACTGCCCAGCAGCCCAAGTGTCTCCCAATGGACCACTAGGTGGGAGTGAGCTGTAGTTCACAGCTTGCCAATAAGGGTCTCCTGTGTAATCATAACCCTGAGGGAAAACATGCTCGAACGGGTTAAACTGAGCTGCACTAGCATAAGCCGGAATCGGCTCTCCATAATTCTGCGGCGGCAGAGGCGGGATCGGTACTGAAGTGACCTCCGATACGGGATGCTGAGACTCCCCCGTCTCGGACTCCCCGGGAAGAGACGTGTAGCGGCTGCTATCAACATGTGGAGGGGTGCCTATGCGAATCCCTCCGCGCGTAGACATGCGCGCATTCCTCCTTGGCCTCTGGGGCGGAGGAGGTAAAACTGGTGGCGGCGGTGGTGACGGAGTGATCACGTCACGCCATAGGGCCTCAGATAGGTCCTGCGGTAGAGGCGGCTGCTGCTGGAGCTGCTGCTGCTGCGAGTGGTGCTGCGAGTGCACCGGTGAAACCTGGTGAGACTGGAGCATCGGAGAGTTGTGGCTGGGGGTGTAATACCAATCATGCTGCTTAAATCTCTCCTGAAAGCTGTCCCCACCATTGTAGGGTGATCCCCTAAATGGCGACCCATCCGATATCTCAATCGGATGGTTAGGCATACCTGATGGCGGTAGCGAGGGGTCCGTATCCTCGTCGACGTCCATCTCGTGACCACCAGAAAAGTGGTCCTCCGGTCCAAGTGGGTTATGACCCACTGGCTCATCCTCAAAAGCATCAGGGTTATATAAACCCTGGTAGACTGGTGCTGGATACTGGTGCGGTGACTGATGCAAAGGTATGTAGGATCCATGCGAACCATGGGGCCCATTCTCCGAGTGGGGCCCAAACGAGTGGGGTAATGACGGTGAAGTGCTGGCGGATACCGAGTGTCTAGCAGGCTCGGCGAAAGACCTCCAAAGGTCGTTGGCGGCTGTGTTGTGCGTGGCGGATGGAGCTCGCCTATGTGAGGGCCCTGCCTCATGGTCGTGAGACGTAGCAAACCCTCCTCGACCTCTCATACGGGGCGGCATAGTGATCCTGTCACAAGTCAAACAAGTTGCACAACAAAATATATAAGACAAAGCAAAATAATAAAAATAAATTAAACGAAATGTTGAACATTTCCTAAGTTCTTTGTCTAGACTCGAAAATCGAGGAATGTGCAATTGTGTAATTGAGATTAAACACAAAAGATTAGTGTTTAATTCACTCAGCGTTGGCTCTGATACCAACCTGTCACACCCCGATTTCCACGTGTCACCGGTGGGCCCGGTATGGGGTACAGTGACGTAGTTGGCATCGTCATAGACAATCAACACAATATAATAATGCACAGCGGAAGCAGAATAGATACATTTCAACTTTTAAATAAAATGACATAATAACATCATAGTAGTTGAAACGGATCCACAGGCGGATCAATAAAATGAGATAAAAATAGTTCAACAGATATTTGTCGTCCGAGCTTGCGAGACTATAGTGGACGCTCTTAGGAAACAGCCAGCCTATTTCGTATAGTACCTGCACTTAACCTTTTGGGAAAAATACGTCAGTTTACACTGGTAAATACAAATCGACTGACTCATTTTGAAAATGATTGAAAATTGATTTAAATGCACAAGGCATAAATATTTTTATTAACTTGGGATAATTATATAATATAAACTTGTGAACGATTTACATGCACTCGTATCTTTGGTGGCCCGGGATCTGCTGTCCGGGCTAAGAATTAAATGACACACCACATTAAAGAGTTATACACGCCGAGTGTACGCCTACACCCCGTGCTCTGGTCGTGGCCATCTCGTAAGATAATGCCAAGGATATCCGGGACACGGTCAATAACCCCCCAAAGCCTAAAGTAAGACAAGACTGTTTAAACGAGTCGCACAAGCTATTCAAGACTGTACACCCATAAGGTGCAGGACTTGTGCGCCCGATCAAGCGGTATTTTAAATACCGTACCCCAAGCCCGTATAGGGAAAATAAGTCAAAATGTATTTACCTGAGCAAGTATAAGTCACAAATGATAAGTGTTGGTAGCTTTTACCGGGCCTCCTAATCTGGAACAAAGGTTTATAATTAACCTATTAGATTCCTAACGGGTCTTTTATTTAAGCTTAAGCTTTGACCGGTTAGTTTAAGGATGATACGGTTTACGCACGATTAAGCGAAAGACCGGATAGAATGTGATTTAGACCCGACAAGTTTAAATACTTATATAATATGGGTATACTAAATACATTCTGGATTTTGAAATAAAAATGATATCGTTTGACCCGTTTCGGTCAATTTACGCAAACTAGTTACGTAAACCGAACCGAACGCGAAAAGGGCGATATGGGTAGACCAATGATTCAAATGCAAGTTCCCTGATGTAATATGCTTAAAATATGATATTATATCAGTAAGTTATGTTCTATATTGCCCGGAATAATTTTAAACCCAATTTAT
The DNA here is from genome assembly GCF_002127325.2 of Helianthus annuus. Taxonomy (NCBI): domain Eukaryota; kingdom Viridiplantae; phylum Streptophyta; class Magnoliopsida; order Asterales; family Asteraceae; genus Helianthus; species Helianthus annuus. Next base: position 55,460,275 of record NC_035448.2, on the reverse strand, counting down.
GCCTTAGAAGGGCATTTTGGTCATTTAAAAGATAATAAAAGAGTAAAATTAGAAATCTGAGTTTCGGGTCTGGTTCATACAGTAAATATACTTAATATAACATATTATATCAGTAGGGTATGACCCATATACCAAATTTATCATTTAAAACCAAACTATGCACCGTAGGGGTATTTTAGTAATTTCACAAGGGCTAAAAATGCCAAAACTGGAAATCTGAGATCATATACTTATACTTACTGTTACTATATGAAAATATGCTAAACACATCAGTAGGTATAGGTCTTATGTGTTTAAAACAAGTATAACGCTTACTATGCGCTTAAAATGCTAAATATGCGATTTAAGGGCGTTTTCGGGTTTTCAAATTAAATCTGAGATTTTTATATTTCCAGAATACTTAAAATAATTTATTCATCATATAAAATCAGTAGAAAAAGGTTTCGGGTCAAAAGGATGTGTAAAACTCATTTTATGGCTAAAACGGTCAAAACCGACATAAGCTGAAATGACTAGGCGATCTGGATCCGTTCAGCCAAAAATTAATTAAAAATCATCAAAATTCCCAGAATATTATATTACTTCTGTTGGTAAAGAGTTTCGTATCAAAACGTGGCCAGAAACGGGTTCTACGCGAAAAGGACCGTTTATGTAAATTTATAATATAGTTTTACGCTAATGGCCATAACTCACAATCTGGACCACCAACTGATCCAAAATTTTCGGTGCAAGTTTATATATTAGAAATAAAGATTTCTATCCTTTCACTTTTCCAAAAATCACGTTTTACGTCAAAAAGGGCAAAATAGTCAACTTTATGCATAAATCGGAAACATGCATTCGAATCGGCTAAGCATAGACTTATGACATAAAATTTCCAGAAAGTTTAACTAAAATGCCAATGGTCAAAAATGCTCTAAAATACAGATCTCACACATGCATGTACGGATCCGAACCGATAGTTTACGAAAAAGTCGTTTATTAAGACTTTCGGTTCCAATCCGGGTTTACACTAAAGATCGTCGAGTTGATCGTGGTAAAATTCATTCTTATATTCATAATAAAGCTTTCTATGAAGAACAAACAGATTGCATGTCATCTATATCATTATTCATGTCATTTTTCACAAAAATCGCTTCTGTTGACTTTTTAGAAATAGGTTTGACTCGACATTTAGCATGCATGTAGTGGGAATCAGAGAGTACCCTTTTGAGGGTTTGTTTCCCACTTAAATACCAACATATAACAGGTTTCAATTCGAGAAATGACTGAAAGAAATCCGTTTAATCAGAAAGTCAAAGCTTATGAACAAACAGTTTGACTTTTAGCAATAATCACAACAAGAACGGATTAAAGATTGAATTGAAAGCTTACAAAGGTCCTATAGGTGTTTAGTGAACACTAGGATTCGACCTTGATGATCAGATTAACTCCAGAAAGCCTGCCTTGAAAGTTCTTGAGAGCTCTTGAGAGAAATAAGTTCTTGATCAAATGCAAATGTCCAAGAAATGGTTTGTAATCTGATTTAAAGCTGAAATTTCGAGGGTACTGTTGTAGTAGCCATGCATGGCATCCCATTGGAGCTTTTGGAGGCGAGTAACAGCTGTTTGCAACCCAAAATCGGACCCAAATCAGCCCAAATCGAAGTTTCTGTCGCTGGCAGCCCCACGCGGCCCGCTTGGGTCATGCCAGGCGGGTCGCCTGACCCCTGTTCAGCAAAACAAGTTTCAATCTTTGACAGCTTTGGCCCCTGAACTTGTACGCGATGTTTCGGCTACTTTTCTCGACCCGTAAACCCCCAAACTTGGTTTCTAAGAACCTTAGGACTTTTACCAACATGGAAATGTCCTCGGCACATTTTGCGCTCAACCGAAAAGCCCTGAAATTCGACGTTGACGCTTTTAGTCCTTCAAGTACGGTTTTGGCCATAACTTTCTCATACGTTGACGAAACTTCACGAAATTTTAACCACATATTCTAGTGAGTATATTTTAGTTTCTCAAAGCTTCGGGTCTGCCAAAAGTTCACTCAGAGGTATAAATTAAACATGTTGACACTTTTGGCCCCTATAGTTTGCAATACTTCACTTTTGTGCAATTTCCGCGTCGTATGATCCATGAACCATCCGTTTAAGGTTATAAACATTATGTAGGGTTATCATAGAGCCTATTTATCCATTGTTGACACTTTGGACCCTCACGTTCCATAGTTTTCACTGTTTGTCACTTTTAGTCCCTCTAAAGTATGTTTTCACATCACGGAACCTTATGACACGTGTCAAGACATTATTGGACGAAATTTTTCGAGGTGTTACATTAGTGATGGTGATTCGGTTGATGATTCGGTGTGTAATAGATTGGTAAGTGATTAGGAATCCAAACGTGGGGAGAATAGGCTCCAAGATTGAGATTCAAACTCTCAATAAAGTGTAACTCCCGACTTCAATGGGCAATGACCAATAAGAATCGCTCCCCATATAAAAATCACAAAATTTCGCGTTTTGAGAATTTGAAGCCCGTCGGCGACGGCCTGGGACCCGTCGGCGACGGCCTCTACTGTGCTGAAGTTCCTCCGACGGCCTAAATGACTGGATATGCGCAACGTTGGCTGACGGGTGTTTCTAGAGGGCGTCGCCGACGGCCCTAGGGGCGTCGCCGACGACCCCTCCAACTTCCATTTTCCATTTTGTCTATCTTGCACTCCGGTTTGATCCGTAACGCGTCCCGGTTGTCCGTTTTTCATCCCGGTGACCCGTAAAGCTCCCGAAAAGCTCCTCAAACTCCATCAAACCTGCAAAACACATTCTTAATTAAAAGTTGGCTATTCGGAATTAAAACTCATGTAAAAACATCAAGTTACACGATTACGAACACCGGTTTTCAACCACGTATCAAATGCCTAAAATGAGCCTTTTTCCGTAAAATGACTAACCGAAGGGTAATATTCGGGATAATTGGTTTATTATATCAAATCAATCACAATAGTAGTTGTGGTGGAATACATGTAGATATTTTAATGTGAAATATGATGCTAGAAATGAATAAGCTTGGTTATGCTTAAAAGCGCTTAAATACCCTTAACAGGTCAAAATAAGCGTATAAGCACAAACAGGTTAATGATGCATAATAACCCGCGATTTGAACCTTGTGTGATAGGAAACATTTAAAATATGATGTCTATGAGGATATAAGTGTAACAAACAAGTTGGTTTGATAAAAGTATGAACGGGCCAAAAGCTATGTCAAAAGAAGTTTAATAATTAATTTATTCCGCAGGCTTAAATTCTAGAAAATTGTTAATCCGGATGTCGGATTTTAACTCATGTGATGGAGAATCAAATTACAATTGCATAGGAAAAAGAATCGTGTAAAACGGATCAATAACGAATAAGTTATGGTCATTTCCGTAAAAACTAGTATTGCGGGGAAAATGCAGGTCTCCAAACGAACCTGCTGGAAAAAGGTACCCCTCGTGCCACGCGAGGGAGCAATGTGGCCCCAGCGTGACACGCGACGGCGACCACTTTTGGCGAAAATTATTTCATTAATCAGTTTTGTCGCGCGAACTCGTTTAAACACGTTTTAAACTACGTATGACTAATTCAATTCATGTTTTATGAATTGTAGGCATAATTTACAGTACCTGAGGACGATCAAGCTCAACAAAGAACCGAACACGATCAAATTACAAGCTTCTGCACATTATTACGTTGTCGTTTTAAACGTCGAACTCATTTACATTATGTTGTATTGTTTTAATATTGAGAAAAGTTTTAACTAAATCCGTATTTTCATAAGTATGTGTAATCGTTAATACACATTTTTAGTCTAAATTTATAAGAAAACCGTTAAATATTGGTAACGGTCTTACAAGTTGGTAATCAGAGCTCAAGGTTAAAGAGTGAAGTGTGTTCGTTTTGAGACTTGATCGCAAGTCCGGTAAGTATATTTATATTAATGGTTTAGCATGATTAAAGTGTTGTGAACAACACATAGAGTTATTATGTAATACACGTTACCCCAATTAAATGATAGATATAGTTAACGAAATTACGTGTGTTGACATGTATAGTAGAAAACCTTGTATTATAATACGGACATTTATTGATATTGACGTTACTAATCCTTGTAAACGTTTTAGTTGAAGGACACTCTCATCTGAAGATGGCGAGAGTTTAACAAGTAACGGATATGACGGAGGAACAGTCCGAATTATGATAAGCTCACTAAGGACCTAAATCGCGTAACGATCGCGCATAAGGTTAATGGCAAGGAAAGCCCGTAAGGGCAAGCATTTACCAAGTGCACGTTTTAAATCGATTGTACAAATAGTGATATGCAACAAATACGTAGAAACTAACTATTGTATAAGTAAGATAAAAACTTGGAAAATCCTGAATAGGATACCTATCCAGGATGATGTTTCCAAGAGCAATTAAGTAGAAATAAATGTTATTCACGATTGTGAATAACAAGATATTAACATAATAGTTTACATAGAAACTTGGACGGATGTAATCATCCAAGTAAATAATTCTCAAATTTAATACTATTGAGAAAAGTAGCGATCACATTAACGAAGGTGATGGTATAACAGTTTGATAAAAGGAAAACAATATAGATGTTCAAGAATGAAACGGTTAAACTAATGATTGTTAAATAACAATTAAATAAAGATTTACCAATTGAAACCCTAAATATGGAAATTATTAGAGGAGTTACTTACATGGGGCGTGATGCGAAAATTAAAAAAAGTTCATGTGTGTCATGTGTTGATCGCTTACTCTGGCCAAGTAAGTATTGAACACATGATACCATAAACTTCTTATAATGGACACATTTATGTCCGATGTGGTAAGGATGGGGTGAATGAGACGAATTAAAAAGGTACCCAAAACGTATCAAATAAGTAAAATATTTGATAATAAATGTAAACGCAAGTCGGGTAACGAAAGTGTATTACATTAGAATAACGAGCCCGAGGGAAGGGACAAGAATCAAAGTAAATGAAAATACAAACCGACTAATGAGAATGCTAAGGCATAGGGGATAAAGTTTGACTGTCATAAGTGATGAAATATACACGGACAAGTCAAATGGATTGAATAAAGAATAAAGGACTTGGTTGAATAAAAGCGATGGAATTCTCTAAGATGACCAAATAAATTAAAACGAAGTCTAAATGCATACCAGAATGGTTGCTTTGACGATGACTTCGGTAAAAATACCCGATAGATGGGTGGGATTTTGAGAATATGCGTAAACCAAGAGACGGGAACGCGGATTAGAAAGTCAAAAGACTCGGATTATGAGTTGTGACTAAAAGAATAATAAAATTTCGCAAACAGAATTTTGTTAGTGATGTTCAACTATTTCGACGTTGAACGAGCTAAATAAAAGAATGAAGTTTGACTGTCGTTAGTGATAGATTTCACACGAATATGTCAAACTGGCCAAATAAAGTACAAATACTTGATAGTGCAAGTAAGCGCAAACCGAATAATGGAAGCGCGAAATATTAATGAACCTATGTGATTAGGGCTGTAAACGAACCGAACGTTCAGCGAACAGTTTGTGAACCGTTCGGCGGGAAGTTCGTTTATGTTCGTTCGATTAGCTTAACGAACGAACACGAACAAAAAACTTCGTTCGGTTAGCTTAGCGAACGAACACGAACATAGGTCTCGTTCGTTCGACTGCGTTCATGAACGTTCGGTAATATGTTCTGTTACGTTCGTCCGTGTTCGTTTGATTATATTAAAAAATAATATATAATAAACCTTTTATCTAAACATACTGAAAACTTGAAACCCTATTTTTTTCTAAGTTGGCTAAAATTTAGACATGCTAAGACATTTTTGGGGATAATTATGTCTAAGTTAGTTTAAGTTGATTCATCGTTTGGTGGTGTATTAGACTTCTTGTGTTTTGATTTACCATTTGATGGTTGTATTTAACTACTGATATCCAATGTTTAAGGATAACAATATTTTTATTTTTTTTATCTTCAAGTTAAATGTTCGTTTGCGTTCTTTTGTGTTCGCTTGCGTTCGTTTGTGTTCGAGACCAGTGTTCACAAATTGTTCGTGAACAACTGAATTTTTTTAACGAACGAACACGAACATAAACTTATGTTCGGTATGCGTTCGTGAACAGTTCGCGAACATGTTAATTTCCTTAACGAATGAACACGAACATGGCCTTGTTCGTGTTCGTTCGGTTCGTTTACAGCCCTATATGTGATGGGTCGTAAAAGAATATAGAAAGGAAAACGCAAACTAGTGAAATAGGAGTGTTAAAAACATAAAGATAAAGAACCCGGGTAACGGGTTGTAAAGAAGTATAGGTATGAACCGGGTAACGGTAAGCGTAGAACAAACTGACGTGTAAATGACGTAAGAAGTCCTAGAGTCGGAAGATTAGTCCAAAAGAAAACGAAGGTAGCCTTAGACTACGGTCAAGGTTAATAGAATTCAAGGATGTAAAAGAAATGATTGCTAAACTTAAAAAGGGTGCCTTGACACCGAAAGTACACTTTTAGAACGAAATAAGTAAAGGGATGATCTACGAGATCACCGAAACCTTTGGTAGTAAACAGTGTGAAGGTCTACGAGACCGAATGACCCTCGGGTCACGAATAAAAAGAAATGAACTATAAGGGCCTCGCCAAAAGGGTGTGAAGGCCTATAGAAATAGCCTACGAGGCAAAGTGAAAGAACCTACGGGTCACTTGGGGTAAAGCGTGGGAACCAATCACAATTCCCCGCGTAAGATAATAACGGAAAAATAGTATAAAACGTAATCACATTGTAGCACGAGCTAGGGCATGGGGAATTAAGAATGCTTGTAAGCCTTAGGAACGCAATGATAGTATAAAGGCGACGGGTTTCACTAAGTTAATCGAATGAGTCAAAATGAAGTGATCGTGAAAAGTTTGGTTGACAAAAGTGAAAGATTTCACTAAAACAACCAAACGGGCAAAAATAACGAAAGAATTCACAATTATTTAAATTGTGTTATTTCACATAAAAGGCAAAGATATTACCGTACCTTCCAGGTAATACCAATAAATTGTAAAAGTATGAGCGACGCTCAAGTAATTACCAAGAAGACGTAAGAAAGGTTTCGGGGATGAAACCTCTTTAAGGGGGGTAGACTTGTAACACCCCAAAAACGGGTTTGGTAATCAAACCACGATTAATATTAATGAATGGGTAAAATACAAAAAGTGGTAAAAATTAACCCGGTAAATATTAGGATTTAAATAAATAAGCCTAATATTAATTAAAAAGGAGAATAAATACTTTGAGGAAAACAAAGTTTATAAAAGGCCCGAATTAATGGGACTTAAAGTAAAATGGGTTATAACTTCCCGAACCCACAAAGTTAACTAGGGATAATTAACCTAGTTAGTTAATTGTTTGAAAACAATAAGGAAATGAAGAAACTTGTAGTAATTGACCCAATTATAAACCTCTAAAACCTTGAGGGACTAATAGTGGGCAATTAGGAAGATGCTTTAATTAAAATAAAATTATAAAAACCAAAATACACACACATGTTGGTCGACATATGCAGAGCCAAAGAAAGGGGTTCCCTTCCAAGAACCCAAACTCACGAAAATTAGCAAAATACAAGGAGAAGAATGGATCAAAAATCGAAAGCAAGCTGAATTAAGTGATCACTAAAGTTAAGGGATCACAAGGTATGTTAAATTTTCACGTTTAGTGAAGTTATGATTCTATGATGAACACTCATAAATCAAAATTCTGTGATGAATGTTGTATGTATGAGTGATATTGGATTGAATCCATGTTTAGGAACAAACCCTAGTTGAAAACTTGATGTATTAGTGTTGAAAACTAGGAATTTAATGAACATCCATATATGTGTTAAGTGGGTTTTTATAACAATGTGATGAACACATGAATTTGAATGTTAGATTGAGAAAAACTGATGTTATGATGCAAGTCTTGATATTGTTTATGAATGCTAGACATAAGGGCTTGATTTTGATGATTGAAACTTGGTTAAAATGTTAGTCATGAACTTGGCAAAAGTTGTATAAAAATCTCACCGCGGCCTTTACATGTTAGAGGAGACAGACACCCCTCTACACCAAGGGCGTCCATATGGCCATTCGTTCGACTCTCTGCAGGTTCTGGCAGGTGATCGGTTCGGTTCGCTTTGGGCGCTCGAAGTCGAGGCCATATCAGAGACCCCATGTACCGTTACCTGCGCAGGCTTATTGACACATCCATTGCACCACCCGAGCAGAGTCGCGAGTGGTGCAATCAGGGGGATCTCTTTTATTTGTACTATCTTGTATGGGGGAGACGTGCGCCCTCCATCACTATCATGCCCAGTGGTTCGCGGTGGCGTACCACCAGTAGGACAGGTCTCTGCTGTATGCGCGGGGGGGGGGGGGGGTACATCACGCGTATTGCCCACTTGTTGGGCCTTGTTCCCTAGCAGGACCCATAGTTCACCGAGGGGGGCACGGTGGAGCTGACCAGGTTGACCCGACAGACCTTAATCGGCTTGCACGTGACGCGTGACTTCTCTGGCTTGGGCTTAGATTTATAGTAGCGAGCGTGCAGTTGTTTATCCCCGCCGCTCTCCCAGCCGAGTTACCAAAGGAGATGCCTGAGCCAGCAGGTGGTGATGCCGCAACCGATGACGATGACGATGACGCTGATGTTGACCACGTTCACCCACCACCTCCGCCACCGCCACCTGGATCGCCACCGTAGTCGCAGCCACAGGGGATGCCTCAGTACCCCCAGCACGTCCAGCACGTTCTGTACGACCAGCTCCATCCAGCTGTGGCGCTTGCGTTACAGTAGATGGAGGACCGGCTGCAGGCGCGGATAGACGCCCATCACCGTCGTATTGAGGCCCTTCTCATGCGGGCGATCTAGTGCGATATACAGGCAGCTATCGACCATGGTCGGACCCCATTGCCGATATCGCCATTGTCGCCTCGCCCTGGCGGGGCCCTCAGGCGCGACTCAGGGGGTGGGGCACTCAGGCACCAGTCAGGAGGGTCAGAATCCAGCGGTTTAGGATCGTTGTACTTTTTTTTGTATTTTGACAGTTTATGTATTTTCGACGATGTCATGTATATATACAAAATTATTATGTAATTAAATTTGCAATTTTAGTTTATTTGTATTTGTGATTGTTTATTTTGACTCTTTAGATTGGTTTGCTTGGTTAAGTATAATGTAAATATAGCATGTCGTGAATACTTCAACATAAAAAATAAACAAAATACAACTACGATACGACACGATAGGGTACAAGGATGATACGATATCATACGACACGTCACGATGAAATATTAAAAAGTTAAAAATGTGATATGATACGCCACGATATTCTATAATACGTTACGTAACGATAAAAAAATTAAGATTTTAAATTCATTAAGACAAAACTAACCAACAATAAACACCAATAACTATATCCAAAACACCAAAAACCAAACACAACACCCCAAAAAATCAAACCTCAAAAATTCAGGGCCTTAATATGCATCGTATAGGCCTATATGATGCGTATAGGTCAGCCGCCAGACAAGCCATGCACTTGTCAGTCTGCCATGTCTTAACTTTATCCAATACGGATCGTATAGGCCTATACGGTCCATATTGGATTTTCAAAGTGTGCGGATAGGGGGACTGTGTGCCAATAGAATCCCCCACACTGTTTATGACTCTTAGGTATTTTGTTTTCCCCAAGAATTGTAGCTTGTAGAATAAACAAAACATAAGACTATGTGTTACCATAGCGCCCCAATCTCAGATCCAGTGCCATGTCAACCCGTTGACGCCCAAAACACCGCAACACAGTGGCGCGGCTGATGGCGCGAGGCATAACCCTTGGGGCGTACCACGACGTTGAGGAGAAGATATTGAACGGATGGGCTATCTTTGACAATGTGTAGACCATTGAGAAAGCCTGATGGATTTTCTTCAAATAAAACTGGAGACTGACGAGTTTTAGGACCATAGAGAGATGGATAGAGAGAAAAGTGAAGCCGACCACCATTTGAGCCACCATCGTCATCCTCATCACCGGTTGCGCAAAATTCGAAAAGGAGGAGGCCGGATCTGAGGTGGCATTGTCGACGGCTTCAAAGAAACAAGCTTTAGATTTATTTTTGGCATTGAATTTACGATTTTAATTTGGCGTTGCTAGCTGCTTCAAAGAGGAGATTTTGAATTTTGTGTTAAAATTTCTTGTACTTTGGTGTTGGGGGAATATATTGGAGGGTGAGAAGGACCTTAATATTCATAGACCCAAACCTTATTTCCACACCCCCCTAAAGCGCCCCGCTTTGGCCAAAGCGGGGGGGCGTTTTGACCTGCTTTCCAGACAAAGTGTGATGTGATGGTGTACGTTGTCCCTGTTCTGTACGTTGAAGCTCCCCGCTTTAGCCAAAGCGGGACGTTTAGGGTTCTTTCTACAAGCAAAGGGTGATGAGACTTGATGTGATGTTATATTCTGTACGGTGTTCCAGAAATGTGGAACGTTTGAACCCTAAGCACTACGCTTTGGCCAAAGCACGACGCTTCGACCCCATTTCATGCATTTAAGAGGAAGGCCATGCGTTCTGTCTCATATTCTCAAAAACAAATTTCATCCATTTCAAAAATTTGAGGTTGAGGTTCTGTTGGGTTTGTTGTTTTGAACTGTGAAAATTCTGTTGGGGAGAGCATTTTTTTAGTGATTACGATGTTGTGGTATAGCAAATACGTTTTCGGTGAATACTCAGAGGAGTCGTTGTTCCAGATTCTTATGAGGGAGCCACTATTTCTGCCTCGCACGATATACCAATCCCTTCCAACACGAGGGAGGAAGAGGTTGTATCTGTCATTCGTTATCGTGACAATACGGTGGAGCTGGACTTGAATGTCCTCGTGGAAGGCTCCAACGCACAACACGACTATTCGAATGCGATATTGTTGAATCTGTTGCTACAGCTGTATACATTGATTGTGGATTTAACTTGCAACATACATGGATGGTTTATTCACGTTCAATAAGATTCCGTAATTATATTTAATATTGTATGAGGCGTGTCAGAAGGATGGAAAGCAACTTGATATACAATACCGGAGGTATGGCGAGTGTTTCAAAATGCAACTTTGGATTTGATTAAATGTCGTTCTAATCCATATAAACTCGCAAGTGACAGAACCATTGCAAGTGTCTATATGGATGGTACACTTATCGCATCCCGCTCTTCTGACACCAAAGAGAATGCAAAGCTTCATGCAGCCGAGGCCGCTTTGTTAAAAATAACAAAACCAAAAACTAGTGATATGGGCCCACAAGCTTTGTCTCTCTCCACAAATCTTCAGTGTGCTTTACAAGCTTCTTTTGGTATCATCACATTTTGTACCTTTTAAGACTAACTGTAATTTGAGTACAACTTTCTCTCTTAAACCTTTCTAAAAGTAGAAAAAAATAAAACATTAACAACTAACAAAAATTGAAGAACAAAAGAAGAAAGTGTTCCTCTTTGTTACCAAGCATGTCATCTGAAACAATTAACAGGACATTGTTGTTCAACAGGATTTGCTCCCGGTGATCTATGTTAAACTTCTTCAGGATTTTCTGTTTGCAATATATATATATATATATATAGAGAGAGAGAGAGAGAGAGAGGAATGTTAACGTACATTACGGCTTAACGTACATCACGTACGACAGGTAATTACGCACGTTCATTTTAAAATCACGCACGTTATAACTTAAAAATCCAAAATCACGCATGTTGAAACACAATAATCACGCATATTGAGAACATTAATCACGCATGTTATAGAACAAATCACGCATATTGTTGTACGTGAAGTAGATTAAGCCGTAATGTACGATACACTTTTTCTATATATATATATATATATATATATATATATGTTTTGTAAAATTAATATAACTTTAAATCAACTTTAAATTATATATGTTTTATAAAAATAAAACAAAAATCTAAAACTTTTCAACAAAAAAACACAACAAAATACAATCAAACAACAAACCAACAACCCATTTTTCCACCAAAACCTCACTTTTTCCCCCAAATGTTAAATTTATCTATTGGTCTAATTTAATTATTTATACATAATTTATTAATAGATACGATATAAACGTTAAATTTATCTGTAGTTTTAAGTTAATTCTTTCTACATAATTTATACGGAGATACAAAATAAAAATAATAAGTAATGATTACCTAATTATGAACTAAGCCCCTCCCATGACATCAATTTTAGGTATTTTCGGGTGACAAAAAGTGTGTCTATTTGTCAATCACGTGATAACACTTTTTTGCTCAACCAAGTAAAATAACATATAGCTTGATAAGATATGCTAAAGCAATTAGTGCATCTCCATCATTAGACATCCTAACACATGTTCATGGGCTTGATTCAAAATTATTTTAATATAATTACGCATATTTGATGTTTAAACAATTTTTTGTAATTATAAGTTTTTAGGCATATAACGGAACCTCGGTGCATTTTCATTGGGTTACAAATATAAACCCAAATTATTTATATCTAACATTTTCGCTTTATCTAATAGGATATAATTATTATTACACCTCTCATTTCACATGATTAGCACAGATCAGTTGGTTGAACCTGCATACTTACATCATGGTTACCTGGGTTTGAATCCTATATAGTAAGATTTTGTTTTTGTTTTTTTTTTTTACCATAGGCTACTACCCAATAAAAAGTTAGAGAAAATTATGTAATACTTTTCTTTTATTTTAGAGTAAACTGTCATTTTGGTCCCGGAGGTTTGGCCAGTTTTGCCACTTTAGCCCAAATCTCAAACTTTTTGTATCTGGATCCCTGTGGTTTCATTTTGTTGCCATTTTGGTCCAAAAGTAGAATCAGACCAGATTCCCTAAATTAAACCCTCAAGTTTTGTACTTTTCCACAGGGGTAATCTTGTCATTTTTGTTTTATTATATCTGATTATTATTTAAAAATACCCTTTAACTGACTCCATAGTACACATCGAACTTCCTTTTTAACTAACACCCTTCTTCTTTATTTTCAACGCCCAAATCAATCAATCGATCCATACACACACCCACACACTCATGGCAACGTTTTCTTCATCATCGGCACATTGTGCATCATCATCACAGGTTTTTTCCAATAATAATCGGCTTCATCATCATACAGTCTCATCATCATCCTCGATTCGTCTTAAACAACGTTTTCCTAGGTGTTTTTCTGTTAAACAATCATCAAAAGTTGTTCATCTGCAACAAGATAGTTAGTTACTTTCTTTGTCTTACCTAATTCTTTATTCCTAATTAGGGGTTTCTGTAATCAACCTGCATATCTTCCCCAAATATACCGTAACACAAACCCTAATCGTATAAATTTTGCCCCAAATTGAAATTGCATTCAACTGGTCAATCACAAACCCCATATCTATCTATAAAAATCAACGACCACATAACATATTCCGTAATTAAAATCAAAATCAAGATCCAATCAATCAAGTCTTACTCAAATCATCCACATCAGTCTCCTCCTTTGATTAAACACACTCGAGAAATTGACCGACAAATCCGCATACATGGCCACAATCTTGGAAACCATACTTTCATGATTCTTCGATCGGTGATTCTTGTTAACCGACGGCAGGCCTTGCAGAAGTGACGGGGCTGGGAGAAGTTGTAGTTGTTGTAGTAGCAGAATTTGGTGTTGGTGGAGTCGCAGCGGGTGCAGCGGAGGTGTTCGGGTTGATCGAGTGGTGGAAATCCGGTGGTGGTGCGGCGGTGGTCACAGGAGTCGGATGGCATTGTGGAAGTGGGTTGTTGTATTGTAGAGTGGAATTGGAATTGGTTTGGTTGTGGTGGGTTTGTGTTATTTAGGGTTTGTGTTAGGGTAAATTTGGGAAAGATGATGTGATTTTATACGGTAACATTAATTTATTTAATTTTATTATTTTAATTAATAATCAGTTATTATAAAACAAAAATGACAAAATTACCCCCGTAGAAAAAGACAAAACTTGAGGGTTTAATTTGGGGAATCTGCCCTGATTTCACTTTTGGACTAAAATGGTTACAAAAATGAAAACACATGGACCCAGATACAAAAAGTTTGAGATTTGGACTAAAGTGGCAAAATTGGCCAAACCTCAGGGACCAAAATGGCAGTTTACTCTTTATTTTATCTCCTTTTCCTTAATAATATTTTTGTTATGTATTCCTTCCTTTCTTTGCCACTTTTATTTGATTTTCTCTTATTCCTAATTTGTTCTTTTTTTAACCAAATCTTATCAAATCAATAACATTTTAACCCTTTTTAACATACGTTCTTTGTGCGGTGTAGCGCAGGTTAAACCCTAGTAGACGTAATGTGTTTTTTTATGTGTAGATATCGATTTTGTCATCAGTGGCGAAGATTGAAAAAAAAGTTCGGGGGGTCGGAAGGTAACTGACCTAAAAAAAATTTCTATCGCGTAGTTTCGAGGTGTATGTTCGGGTCGGACGTCGGTGATTCGATTCGGGTCGGGTCAAACATTAATATCAAATAAAAAACGTTCTCAAACATTAAAAAAGTTATCATTTTACTCTTCCCCATAGCATAACCTAATAACTAAACAAGTTAACAAATCACCCTAAATTTCAAACTCTAATTTCTATCTAAATCAAATCACAATAAGATTAAACAAAACAAATTAGACATAATTACAGAAAGATTCAACAAGTTTAGGGCAAAAATTCGGACCAATTTCACCCCTAATTTCAACCTAAATCACATAAATTGCAGCCTTAAATTAAACCTAAAGATAAAAAACACATACCTTTAACCTTATGAAGATTGAAGAAGTCGAACAAGAGTACAATACCACAACAACGAGCAGCGTTTTGGCTTCTGTTCTCGAACAAGAAACTGAAGTCGAATAGTTCTGGAACCTGCGTTCCCCCCCCCCCCCTTCTGCAGTTCTGGCTTGTGGCTTCTGTTTTTCTGGTCGATGTCCCAAAGTAAACGAATTTGGTTTTCTTTTGGATAGGGTGGGCTTTTAAGTACTGAAACAGATATGCAGATTAGGGTTTTGAGTATATCGAATGTTGATGTTCGTATTCAAATTGGTAAGTCATCAGAGTTGTTACATGAATACATATATACATGACGACGGATTTGATAACCGCCTATACTTATGATATCTAATTATAATACTAATAATGTCACACATTATCCTAATATCACTAATACTATGAATTATTATTATATCTAGCTTATAATCCTTCTAATATTCCCTCCTGTAACCTAGATTGGATTAACATGTAGGAGCTCTTTGATCCGTTTGAAGTCTTTCGGCTGCAGTGCCTTGGTGAGAATGTCTGCGATTTGTTCCTTTGTTGAACAGAAGCTAACCTCCACATCATCATGCTTTATGAGATCTCGGATAAAATGATACTTGACTCTAATGTGTTTACTTTTCCCATGATAGACTGGATCTTTGGCGAAGCATATTGTTGATTTGTTGTCACAATAGATAGTTGGAGAACAATCCATATTCATGTGAAGTTCATTTAGTATTCCCTTCAACCAAAGTGCTTGACATCAAGCCATTGATAGAGCTATATATTCTGCTTCGGTTGATGACAATGCAACCACCTTTTGTTTCTTTGATTGCCATGCAATTGCTCCTGACCCCAAGTTAAAAACATAACCAGACGTACTTTTACTATCATCGATATTTCCAGCATAGTCGCTGTCACTAAAGCCTACTAATTTTCCTATACTGCCTTTGGAGTAAACTATTCCGTGATTTATCATTCCTTTTATGTACCTCAAGATTCTTTTCCCGGCTTCCCAATGACTTCTCCTTGGCCTTTCCATGAATCAGCTGACTTTACTAACTGCAAACATGATGTCTGGGCGAGTATTTGTCAGATACATCAGGCTGCCCATAAGACTTCTATACATATTTTGGTTCACTTCTTCTTCTGGATCATCCTTAGTTAGTCGTTAACCATACTCCATGGGAGTTGAGATTGTGTTGCAATTTTCCATCTTAAATCTTTTGAGTAAACCCTTCGCATATCTTTGTTGTGACACCAGAATGTTTCCATCTTCATATTTAACTTCCATACCTAGGAAGTAATGTAATGTTCCTAAGTCTGTCATTTCAAATTCAAGTTTCATCGATGTCTTGAGCTGATTTATCATATCTAAAGAATCACTTGCTATGATAAGATCATCTACATAAAGACATACCACCATCTTTGAACCTTTCGTGTTCTTTATGAACAAAGTGTGTTCATAAACGCATTTCTTGAAGCCGTTTGATCTAAAAAATTCATCTATTCTACTATACCATGCCCTTGGGGCTTGTTTTAAACCATATAGAGCCTTCTTGAGATGACACACCTTTCGTTCTTCTCCTGGTTTTATGTATCCCTCTGGTTGTTCAGTGTAAACTTGCTCATTCAAATTACCATTCAAGAATGCCGTCTTTACATCTATTTGATGTAAGTACCAGTTGTTACGTGCGGCTACAGCTAATATCAATCTAACAATGTCAAATCTAATCACCGGTGCAAAAACATCCAGATAATCAACGCCATATTTTTTATTATAACCCTTTGCCACTAATCGTGCTTTGTACTTGCTCACATTTCCATGTTCATCATATTTCGTTTTAAAGATCCATTTTACACCTATAGGTCTTGGATTGTTGGGAGGATCCACTAGTTCCCAGGTTTCATTTCTTTGTATTGATTCCATTTCCCTATCCATTCCTTCCCTCCATTTGTTATCTTTATGTGCCTCTTCGTACGATGTTGGATCTGCATCAACATACAAAACAAAATTTGCTGCATCTTCTGTCACGAATTGAGCATTATATAACTCGTTTACTTGTTCTTTTGTGAGCTGCTGAGTTTCTTCATATATCTCCGAAATGTTTCTAGTCTTCAAAACTTCATTTTCTGATGAGGACGATGATGAGTCTTCCTCTCCTTGATTGTTACTCTGAATTCCAGTTTCACCATCACTGACCTGTTCTCCGTCTTGATCATTCAGTCCTGCAGTATCAGTTGATGGATTTGCGTCTTGATCATTCTCTTCAGCAGTGGATATGTCGTCTGCACCAGTTGTATCCCTTCTAAGTACTTCATCGTCTGGATAGTTCAATTGAATACTTGAGTTTCTTTCAGTTCTTTCAGATCCTTCCTAGTCTTGACTCTCATCAAAGTAGACATCTCGACTAATAATGATTTTATTAGTTATTGGATTATAAATCTTGTATGCCTTACTATGTTCACTGTAACCTATCATGATGGTCTTCTCTGTCTTGTCGTCTAACTTGCCCCGATATTGTTTTGGTATGTGTGCATATGCTACACTTCCAAATATCCTCAGATGTGATACGTCGGGTTTTCTTCCGCTCCATGCTTCTTGAGGAGTCACATGTTGTATTCCTTTAGTTGTGGCTCGGTTCAAAAGATATATGGCACATGCCACTGCTTCTGCCCAGTAAGAGTGAGACATCCGTTTCATCTTTAACATACTTCTGCTAAGTTCCATAAGTGTCATGTTTTTTCGTTCGGTAACCCCGTTCTGTTGGGGAGTATAACTCGTGGTGGGTTGATGACGAATCCCATTGTCTTTGAGGAAATTTTGAAATTCATGGCTGCAATATTCTCCTCCTCTATCTGTACGTAATCCTTTTATTTTAAAATCTGTTTGATTTTCTACCAAGCTTTTGAATGTCTTGAAGTAGACTAAGGCATCTGACTTCAATTTTAAGAAATAAACCCATGTTTTTCTTGAAAAATCATCTATGAAAGTGATTAAGTATCTACATCCTCCAATTGAGATCGTTCTCATGGGACCACATATGTCTAAGTGCACGAGTTGCAAGGGCTTACTTGCACGCCACGTGGTTTGTTTCGGAAAAGGTTTTCTGACATGTTTTCCAAACAAACAGCCTTCACAGACGCTTTGCGGGGACTTGGAGTTTATTTTGGGCAATCCTTTCACAGCCTCTTTCGTTCCCATGTTATGCAGTGTTTCGAAGTTAATATGGCCATAACGTCTGTGCCATAAAACCGATGGATCTTGAGTCATTATATTGCACACTCGTGGAGTTACATCATAATTCAGATTTAGAGGGAACATCTTGTTTCCGTCATCTTGACAGTTCCTATAGGCATCCCTGTCGGATCTTTGATAACACATGCATGATTATGAAAGTTTACTTCATATCCCTTTTGCATGAGTTGTCCTACACTCAAAAGATTATGTTTTAGACCTTCTACGTAGAAAACGTTGGGTACCTTCTTCTCTACACCTCTCACTTTGATTGTTACATCACCACTACCCAGGACTTCGAGTCTCTTATTATCACCGGTCCTTACTTCTCTTCTTTCAGACTCATTTAGGGTAGTAAATAGTCTCTTATTTCCGGTCATGTGATTGCTACATCCACTATCTAAATACCAGCAATCCTCTTTTGTAACTTCTTCCATACTGAAAATCATAAACAGTGTTTCATCATTTCCCTCATCGGTTTCATCTTCATGTAATAGAACACTATTGTTCTTATCACTCTCATCCCTCTTCTGACAAAAACGTGTTGTATACCCTAATTTTTGGCAATTATGGCAACGAATTTGTCCATTAGTTCTTCCTCTTCCCCTACTTCTTCCTCTACCAGAGTAATCTGATCTGAAAGGTCTTGATCGATCTTGGTTGGCATTCTGTACTTGAAACGCTTGTTCTATTGGAACATCATCGTATTGTTTGAGTCTCAATTCATGAGATTGTAATATTCCGAGTAATTCTTCAGTGGTTATAGCAGACAGATCTTTGGATTCTTCTATTGCTACTACCACCGATTCATATTTTCGTGTTAAAGTACGAAGAATTTTCTCAATGATTCGTTGTTCGGTGATATTTTCTTCGTTTAAACGTAATTGATTAACTATCACCGTTGTTCTGTTAACATATTCTTCTATTGTTTCACTGTCTTTCGATCGTAATGCATCTAATTCACATCTTAAAGTTTGGAGTTTTACCGTTTTGACTCTGTGTTCCCCTCTGTAAGCCTTGTGAAGAATATCCCATGCTTCCTTTGACGTTTTGCTTGTTGCAATTCGTTCAAATACTGTTTCATTGACCGCTTGAAACATAGTATGCAGAGCCTTCTTGTCCTTCTTAACCGTTTCTTTGTGATTATTCGGATCACTTTTTGATGCTCCAGCAGCTGGTTCTCTATATCCTTCTTCTATAATCGTCCATAGATCTTGAGATATCAATAACACCTTCATCTGTATATGCCAGTGATAGTAATTTTGTCCCAATAATTTTGGGATTTGAGTTTGAATTCCTCTTTGATTTTTCGAGTTCTGGATCGATGTGACTCTGATACCACTTTATTGAAACAGAAATGCAGATTAGGGTTTTGAGTATATCGAATGTTGATGTTCGTATTCGAATTGGTAAGTCATTAGAGTTGTTACATGAATACATATATACATAACGGCGGATTTGATAACCGCCTATACTATATCTAATTACAATACTAATAATGTCACACATTATCCTAATATCACTAATACTATGAATTATTATATTTAACTTATAATCCTTCAAATATTAAGTTGGGCTATATAATGATTTGATTTGGGTTATATAATATACATTCTACTATTCTACCAAATATAATGATTTGGGCTAATTAAATATTTTATTTGGGCTATATAAATAAAAAAAATTAAAACAAGGGGGTCGAAAACGTATATACCTAATTTTTTTTATAAAGCCAGGGGGTCGAAAACGTATAAACCTACAAAATCCTATACGAAACGTACATATATAACACTACTGCCCGAAAACTTTGGCGGGTCGGGCGCCCCTCCCCACCTCTTAAATCATGTGCCTCTGTTTGTCATGGCATGACTTTTTTTTTTGTTTTATCTTTTCTGATAAACCGTATTAATTCTGACCGAATAACATTTAGCATCGATCTTATCGAAACCAACCTTCATTTTATAGTTTTCCAATCAATGTAGAACATGTGCGGATATTCTTTTGGACATATTAGGGCTTTATTTTTGGGTTTCTTTTTTCGGTTGCTATTGTGAGTATCGGTACCATAATAAGGCATAACAAAACCAATCGAACTCCTCTTTCGGTTGTTACATAAAGTGTCGGTATCGTACTAACCCGTTGATACCGATAGAAAACCCGTTGCATAGCGGGTTATCCCTCTAGTTCTATATATTTATAAACCCATTGCTATAATTTAAGGAATAATAAAGGGTTTTCATCTATATCTTTTCTGATAATGAAATTTTAAGAATCGTCTCTCATTCAATATATTTATGAATGCGCTTACTAATTACCATTCAATTCTCCTCACTAAAGATTGATTTGAAGTTTTCGCTGGATAACCTTTCTCGCCGGGTAATCTTTTAGATCAAAATTTAGAGATATAAGGATGTGTATGAGGAATCAAATGTGAATACCTTTTAGCAAAAAAAAAAATAATAATAATCACAT
Organism: Helianthus annuus; assembly: GCF_002127325.2. NCBI lineage: Eukaryota > Viridiplantae > Streptophyta > Magnoliopsida > Asterales > Asteraceae > Helianthus > Helianthus annuus. Next base: position 55,439,715 of record NC_035448.2, on the reverse strand, counting down.
ATTGTGTGATAGTAAGGTCTCTCTTTTCTATCTTTTTTTTTTAACGGCAAGGAACGACGTGGCAACCACCGTGACACCGGGCGTTGTGGCCAAGGTCGACCACTCGACCGCCGCCAACCCCTTGGCTCTCCCAGATGCGCGGAAACCCGACCTCCACAAGCCCGATGGCACGACAGTGGAATAACCGGTAAAACCTCGCCTCCCATCCAAGACGAACCGGCGCCACCCGTATTCTCTGGATGCCGTAGAAAATAATGGAAAGAGTGGGAGTCGAACCTGGGTCACAAGGAACACCAAGTCTTTCCCAACCACTCCACCACTACCTCATTCGCTTCTCTCTTCTATCAATAAGGTGGAGTGTTCACCTGCACGAAAAGTATACAGTAAGCTAATTTGCCATTCAGAAAAGCAAAGAAAAACTATAGCAAAACCACTAGTGAAAGGCATATGCGCACAAAACATTTACATAGGGATGTTTTGAAAGTTGAAATCACAACAAAGATGAATCTTAAGTTTTTCTTCAAATTATTTGTATAATGTTAATATGAGGAACGAAATCCCAACAAACATTAACAATTATACTCTTTAAAAGCTCTGATCGAATCAGAGGATTTTCAGTGTTATTTGGAGCTACACTATTTTTCTTTTTGGTTACCGACAATCCACTTTTTTGTATGGGTGCCGACAATCCACGTTGTAGCCCCTCCACACATACAACTTACAAGTCATGATTTATTATTAAAGAAAACATTTCATAATATTCAAAGTATACTAAAACTAAAACCCAACCCGGTCAAACTTAAACTTTGACCAAAATAACACAATTCAACAACAATGTTTCTCCACAAAGAGAAATGGAAACCTTTACTTCTTTGGCTTTACAAGTTTGAGCATTACATTCCACACACATACACACGCACAGCAACCGTATTTCAGGCCGACCCGTCACCGAGCAACCGGATCCGAACCGAATATTCTGCAGATCAAAACATGGAAACATAAAACATGTTACATCAATAACATTTATTTGGTAGAGATAACTATCTAGGGAATGGATTCAATTAATATGTAGTAGGGGTCCATCCCTTTTAACTCCATTATTAATCGGCCGGGCCCGGGTCCCACAAATGAAATAGACTTGACGACTATATCATTCTATAGATCGAGTAAGATCGAATCTAGAGAAATGTATATAAAAATATAAACAGATAAAGGAATAGTTATTACTAGAATTGAATCGGGCTGGGCCCCACGACAGCATGAGCTTCATTGAGTAGAACAGATCCAGGTACTGGAAACCAAAAAAGAATGGCCCGACCCGCATGGGTGAAGGGCTTATACAAACAAAGGTGTAAAGCAAGATGTTACAACATAAGAGCACAACCACAATAGATAAAATCAAACAAAGCAGGTTTAGAACTATGTGCACATGAAGAAATGTTTAAAGGAAATCAAATTAAAAATAAACACTTGATGGACATTTACGTGTTACACGAGAAGCCAAAACCCCAAGTTGGTTTGGAATGAATGACATCAGGCACAGGCTTTAGATATACAGCTTCTGAAAACAAGTGTTCTTTGCCCCGTGTTTGATCTTCACTATAAGCTATCTGAAACACATAAGAGCGTATGTAGTCATACAACTGCCCTTTTAAGATGTATACAGACATTTGTTTTTGAAAGTCGGGCCATTAAAGATAAGTAAATGGGTGATATAAATTACCGAGTATGTCACTTGGCAGAAGAGATGCGGCGCAAAGAGGAAATCCAGCTGCTAGAAGGAGCGGTTGTACTGTCTGCTGCATGATTAGGGTTTGCAGAGTCTGGTTTTGTGGGGTATCTTTTTGGGCCGCTAGATGACGAAGGTGGCAATTGTGAATGGCTTAAAGTCTGCAAAACCAGCATTATAAACAAACAATATACATACACACACGGGAGCGTTCAATACATAACCAGTTTTAGAACAGAAAACTGTTGACAACTGTGATAAGCACTTGTACGTGGTGTTGATCAGATGTAGTGGAGTGGTTATGCATTTGCACGTCCGTCTTATTTATTACATTTAAAGCAATAAGGACATGTGTTTATGCTGTTCTCAATGGTTCTGTACTAAACGCCCATCCATCTCTGTATAAAACACACACACACACACACACACGACGCACATTTCTTTCGGGAGGATTCTCAGGAGTCATTCTGTTGATTGGTGATTTTAGTTGCATTCGAACACCTGGACTGGCAGCGGTGTTAGACTTCATACGGTCTGTTAATTCAGCTGAATAAGTAGCATTGTTGCTTCCTACATTGAAAAGAAAAAACAAAACAAAAGTCAGTTGCTATGCTCTATAAATTCTTCAAAGTAAGCAATTTGTTTAAATTGATACGAATATCTCTAACCTTGATGTCTTTCGATATCCTTTCGGATAGCTCCGCTACTGCTTTCTCCATGGACGGGCTACAAAATATGGAAATTGTGTATACAGCGCAAATGATAAAAACATTACACATTACAAAAATCACAGTGGGGAGTGTAACTGTGCGTGTGTAAATATATGTATGTGTGTATATAATGCATGAGAAAGGGATATAACTGCAACAACACTAACCAATACATGTCCTATAAAAAATAAAAATAAACTAACCATTACATGTGACTGATTTTTACTCTTTTGGGATTGTTGATACTTGAGAATAGTCCAATCGAAGATATAATCAAATTCAAATCCTGCATCACAAAATGTTACATGTGTGCTCTCTAGTCAACTAAGCTTTTTACACCATCTAGAAATGCATTGTAACTCAGTTTCACATAAAATACCTTCACGAGTGAACAATTCTCGGAATAGACGTTTCAAGAATCCATAATCAGGCCGCTGATCGAATGTCAATGAGTGGCAGTAATGAAAATACGACGCGAATTCTACAGGGTGTGACTTGCATAGAACCTTTCATAAATTGAAGTTTTAAGTCAGAATACTAGGAGATATGAATACCTAAAATCAATTAAATAAACACATCGCATTTATGCACCTCAATTGGAGTTGATAATTTCTTCTCACATATTTTGTCATACTTCTGTTTTTTTGTGGCAGCTTTAAGACCCTGCCATGGAAGACTGGACACAAAAATTCGTCAACATAATACATGAATTGGTCAATATAAGAAAAACGTCAACAAAACTAAGTGTTAAGGATTTACATAACTAAAAAATACAACATATCACAGAAAAATTGTTACCTTCCCCTCAAAAAATATAGAAGTACATATCCAAGAGACTCTAAGTCGTCCCGTCGGCTTTGCTCTGAAAACAAGATCATTAAAAAGTTAATTTATATTTTCCAGGATCAAATTTTAGTAATAAAAAAAAAAAAAAAACTCTTACCAATCCCAAGATGAGTATTGCAACTTGCATAACGTGCAGTTCCAGTTAGATTTTTGTTCTCCCTACAGAGATAAATTGATTGTATATGTGCCACATTAAGCAATACACAACTAACCACTTGGTTGTAGCTGCCATAGAGAACTACTGAAACGAATAACTACACTATATCTTGGTTTAAAAAAGCGGGAAGCGCACAAAAGCGATGAGGCCTAAAACCGATTTTTAAAAAGCAAAGCGCAAAAGCGGTGAGCTTTTCGTACGCGAAGCGCAAAGTGATTATATAATTTTTTTATATATCCCATAAGTGTTTAGCATCCAATACCTATGATTTAGCAATAATTAAGCTTTATATATGTTTTAAAATGAAAAAAACATAAATGTGCAGCATAAAAAGCCTGGTGTACAACACTCAGAAGCATAGAAACACCCCATGTTCAAAAAGCGCGCGCCTCAGCTGCGCCTTATGTCGATTTTCCCCCTAAAAAGCGCGCCTCGGCTGCGCTTCTTGTACACCCTGCGCCTTATGTCACACAAGGCGGTCTACTTTGCGCCTAGGTGTGCTTCGCGCTTAAGGCACGCTTTTTTAAACCAAGCACTATATTAACGGTGGTTATGCTGTATACCTGTAAGGAATATGGCGGTGGGTTGTTGCATCACGATATCTTTTGGCAAGCCCAAAATCTATAATATAAACCTGGTGGATAAAGAATAGAAGTCAAGCATGATAAAGAAACTGAAAAGAATACACAATAATCAAATTTGGCAATATGACTTTTTGATCAGTAATAGCAAAGTACGGTCCTTATTATCACCTGATTTGCTTTTCGACCAAGACCCATGAGAAAATTATCAGGCTTAATATCTCGATGCAGAAACCCTTTAGAATGAACATACTCGATTCTTGTTATCTGAAAAGAAAAAAGAGATTAGCCACTTAATCTGCTGTAATAAACAAGGAAGTAAGTATTACAGTAGCACTAAATTATACTCCAAATGTGAATGAAAGGAAATAAACAGATTTCTTACGAATATAGAACTGATCAAACATCAGATGACTCAACAGAAACTAAGAGATCTAAATTGTGAAAAACCATAAATCCACCTGGAAGGTGACATCCATACGCATACTTACCATTTGATCAGCCAACATCAAGACCGTTTTCAATTGAAATTTCCTCCCACAATACACAAACAGGTCCTCAAGACTCGGTCCTAGCAAATCAATAACTAAAACGTTATCCTCTCCATCTACACCGGACCATTTTATGGAAGGTATACCACCTACAAGTGAAAATAAAACATTAGAAATCATATCATTCAGAGTGAAATAAAAGACAAACATATAAATCTGCATTGTGATATTACTATCAAACCACACATACTTCCTCCCTGAAGAAGATTGTACAACTTAGCTTCATACAAAAGTTGTGGATGTTTAGTCTTATTATTCTCCTGGAAAATCAAAAAACCAACATTAGCTCTAAACTCAAAATAAAACCGGTTCAAACCCTAATTCATATCCTAAACCCTAAATCCCCAACCCTACACAAACAATCTCACATCAATCACAACCATCAGATCAACTAGAGGTAAGCAAATGGTACCAAATAACCGAAATTACCATACCGAATCATTTTTAGTACAAACTTTTTGGCGTTTACGGGATCGGTACTTTTGTTCAGTACCGGTTCAATATGGTATCGGTATTTGCCCGATTCTTACCTTCAAATACCGTACCGTACCCTTTTTTTACCTACTGCATGTCTAACCCTAACTTTCCACTTCAATTCCCCAACAACAAATCCACAAAACTCAAAACAGATCATCTACAAAATTAAACAACTAAAAACTCAAATTCAACACTTACGATCTTAACAGCAACGATTTCAAACGTATCAATATGCGTAGCTGCACACATAAACCAACTCAATCAAGTTCAATTTCAACATGAGCAACAGATTTGTGACAAAAACAGAACAAAAGTAAAACCTAGATGGATTTCACCGAACGATCCGCTTCCGATCTTGCGACCGAGCTTGTACTTTCCTCCGACGATCCTGTCCATACGGTTTCCGATCAATTGCGACGGATTGACGACGACGAAAGTGGTCAGGTCAATTTGGAGTAGATAAAGATGAAAGAATTATTGGAGAGATGAGAGGATTTTGAGACTGAATAACATACTATTATATATTTTGTGTTTTTGTTATCCAAGAGTTAAAACTGGTTGCTGTTTTGGTCACTAGTAGGGTGTTTGGTTTAGGTATGTAGGGGTAAGATGTTATGGTGTATATGTACAGGGTAAGTATGTGATAGTAATGCAAAGTTGAGGGGGTGTATGTGAAAATTCGTAACTTATCGGGTGTAAGATACAATACCGTGGTAAGTTGGCGATCAACTGATCAAGTGTCCAAGTGGTTGAGATGAACCGGCTGTTTTATTGGTTCGCTAGTTGAATCCCTTGTATCGTTTTAAGAATTGGGCTTTATTGTAATTAAGACCTTTAGGTATGCTTTAACATATCTTAACTCTATCTAAGTGTCACGTCAACCTTTTTCCCTGTTTTACTTTGTCTCACTCCAAGGAAATGATTTAATCCCATTAACTTCATCTAACCCTATCTTTTAGTGGTTTTTTATCTAAAAACGAAAAGAATAATTAATTCAATCTCTTAACATTGGGTTAACATGTTAACACATAACCCACTTAATGCCCTTTAACACAAAGAGGGAGTGGTTTGCAATGTTAGAGGCTGTTTGTTTACCTCTAAATAAGGCTTTTAATGGTTCAGACCTCTTACTGGTTCAGCACTTAATGGTTCAGACTGTTTGTTTCACGAGCAGATGTTTGAATGGTTCAGACATTTGCCTCTGAATGGTTAAGATTTATACAGAGTCTGAATGGTTAAGACCTCTAATTTGAATTTGTCAGACTTTTGCCTCTGAATGGTTAAGCATTATACAGGCTTTTAATGGTTCAGACCTCTTACTGGTTCAGCATTTAATGGTTCAGACATCTTACTGGTTCAGCACATAACCATTCAAATGTTGCCAAATAGCCCATTAATTAACATACCATGTTATTATTAACATTCTAAATGTTAGAGTATACCCTATAGCCGCCTAATATAAAAGTGAAAATATTGTAGGAGGATATTACTAATGGTGTTAGAAATAAACAATTGGAATCGGCTATAAAAGATGAATGATACTCGTGAAAAAAGCCATTGGTATCTCAAAAGTTGAATTCTGGCTAAATTAGTTCTTTTTTTTTGCACCCGTTTGTCGGCTTAGCCTGGTTCGTTGCTTCTCATGAATACGAATATGTTATTTCAATAGCGTTTTTTTTTTTCTTTTAAACTGATAAGGCAAGTGGTTTCTGGTTCGATCGGTTGGATTAACTCGATCATTATGGTTTTTAAATCATTGTGTGTATACCTCCTACTTCATTCTCCACCTATGCTTCCAAAACCCTAAATCCTTCCCTCGTTAAATCATGCTTTTCGTAAGTGTTTTTAAAATACGAACTCATCGATCTATGATCAATTTGTTGGTTGGATCGGTAATATTGTTTTAAGAATCATATATCGTTATCATAAACATAAAACAAAAAATACCACCTGAAGATATATTATTGATAATGTTAGAAAAATATCAAAAGTTTTTTTTTTTTTTTTTTTGTGGGCTAAACTAGTTCTCTTCTTTTTTTCATAGCTTGAAATTGTTTCATCACATCGTCGTCTTTTACTTGATGAAAAAAAAATCATTTTCGAGCGCACAAACCATGGCATTGTTCAAAATTTCTGAGCCCATTCGATTGCGTAAATCCGTCTTGAAAAGCTTCAATTTCGAGAAACATCTTTCAGCGGTACACGATAAACCAAAGGACAAGAGCTATGTGTTCCCGTTTCAACCATAATACGCGCAAGATCACTTATTTTATTCAGTGTTCAAGAGCAGTCTCGCCTTTGAGTTGTTTCGAATTTTTATCAGTTCCGCCTATCTTACCTTTGAGTTGTTCGATTTTTTGATCAACCTATCGATGAGTTCTCTTGTTCGCTGATGACTATGGAGGTACAACACTACGATGTTTGGTTTCCAGTTGTAATTAACAATCCCCGCCTCATATTCAAAGGGTTAATTGAATTCTTTTGGGCCGCCCGTATACACCATGTGAGAAATAAGATTTTACCATGTGAGATTATTAACCCCCTAAAAAATAAGGCATGCGGCATACTAAAACGCATGACAACCCTAAAGCGCCCAGTGGATCTTGGGCCTAGAGCCCAAACACAACACAACAAAACATAAACGCCATTAGAAGATGTTAATTTTTTGTCTGGTCGTATATAATGTATACGACAGTTTTATACGACCCATATATTTCGAATTTCGAATTTTGTTTTAAATTTAACTGTCTGACTAGACGTAAGATTCTTTGATTCGATGTTATATTCCTCGATTCTCGTGCCAGTCATGCGTTTAGACGTTAGATTCCTCGAAATTCGTGCGAGTTATTTGATTCGGCGTTAGATTCCTCGATCCGTGTCTTAATCATTTGAAACGATGTAATATTCCGTAGAAACGCCTATATAAACGACATTAATCTTATTCATATTCATTCAGCTTCTATTTGTTTCTTCTATATTTCACTGTATTCAAATTATATTACGTTATCAATGTCGTTTTGGGGAAACTTTTTCGATTGTGACTCGGCTTACGAGTCGAATCAGGGGAGTCATCAAAACAATCAAAATAACAATCCGGGTTTGTTTGATCTGAATGTTCCGTTCGATCCCAATCTTGCGTCTGATGCAAGTCAGGATCCTTGGGGTTTGCATGTCTTTCAAGGTAATTATCTGGTTATTATCCACCGCCACCCGTAGGTTTTCAGTCCCCTTCTGCTAGTGGTGGACCACTGCCCGATAGTTTTCAATCTCCTCCCGGTTGTGGTAGACTGTCTGAGGGTCCAAACGATGACCAGGAACCTAGTAAATTTCAAACCAATCATGCAGAACATTTATTTGCCATACATTTGATTTTACTGTTTATGTAACACCCCGTGTTTTCGAATGTCAAAGTCAAAGTTAAAGTCCAAGTCAACTTTGACTTCTTTGACTGTAAATAGTCGATTTTGTGCTTTATTTGTATTATGTGGAGTAAGTGTTGTCTAAATGAAATGATCGAATGTTTAATCAATGCGACCGATTTACGACTGTGAATAATAGGAAGTAACAATGCGATAAAGTTAATCAATCAATAATCAAGTTAATCAAATCAATCAATCGAACTCGAGGCTCGAACTATGCGAAACTGGTGTGGAAATACTTACGTGTATGTGTGCCTTATGTGTTACTTGTGCATGTTTACTTTATGTTTTGTGTGGTATTCAATCGAATCAATCAAAATTCGAAAAGCAATCAAACTCAATCGAAATCGACATCGGAACGTGACTTATAGGTGATTGTATGTTAGATATAGTAGTTGGGACTGAAAGTAATTTGACTAGGAACTCCATCGTATTCGTATCATCGTCTATCGAAATCGAAACATCGAAAACCGTCGCGAAACATTTGAAAAGGGGTTACTGATCGAACAGGAAGCATCCTGATCGAACAAGCCAGCCGATCGGCTAGCACTTTCCTGGCCGATCGAGCAGGCCATTCGATCGGAGATCCTGGCCGATCGGTTGACACTTTCCTCTTTGGGAGGCCTATAAATAGCCCTGTCATTGTCACTCTTTCTACTTTTGGAAAGCTCTGACCGAACCAGCCTTGTTCTTCACCTTTTCTCAGATTTCTCTCAACTCCGGTAAGTTTTCACTCTAATTCTTATATGTTTTTTATCATTACATGATTCTACACCTTTCTATCTTTCAAAACTTGATTTCTAACCGTGAAATCACCAAGATCTAAGTGTTCTTGGGTGATGTGATCATGGTGTTCTTGAAAAACATCATGCTTTGGCCTCATTCAACCATGAATAGCTTAGATCTGACCGATTTCCACATGAACAACTAGGATTTTGCAAGAATCTTAACATTTCATGGAAAGATTTCCAACTTTTCTTCAACATTTTACACTCAAAACCTTAAAACTGATAGAAATGGAGCTCGAACCAACTAACTAATCATCCTAACGGTTAAAAGGTTCAAAATTCGGATACTATCTACAAGGTTCACCGATTTCGGGTTAAACACCACCGGCCGGACTTGGGTGATTCCTGTCCGAACCGGTGAGGCAAGTAAGGACCCACGTTCTATGGTTTAACTCGATGTCAGAATACCTTAAGATCATGACAAATAATTAAACAGCCAAGTGTTAGACGAAAGGCCGACCATGTCAGAATTGCTGGCCGAACGGCTAGGCTGTTCGAACGAACAGCCCAGCCGATCGAACATACCAGCCGATCGGCCGGGCCAGCCGATCGGCTAGCACATGGTTCCACATTTTTCAACTTCCTGAAGTATGCTATTGACGAAGTGATGTTCGATCGAATATGTTACTCGATTGGTAAACATTACTCTTCGGATCATGAGATACTATGCTTCAACACTTAATCGATTTTGCAACTCGTTCGTAGTATGGAATGCCAGCCGATCGAACAGGCTGTTCGATCGAGTGACATTCTGCTGAGAACCACTTCTGAAGTTCCTAACCGATCGGTTAAGCCGGCCGACCGAACAGACCGTTCGATCGATCGACCTGAAAGGTAAGAACACTTCAGTGTTCTCAAATGCTACAACAAAAACTTCAAAAGTTCAAACCATCATACACAAACACATCTGAGAAAGAAACAATCCACTCGAATGGACCAGCCGATCGAGCCTACCGACCGATCGAACAGGACTGTTCAAACGGACTTTCAAGCCGGTCGAGCAGCCCGTTCGATCGAACCTGCTGTTCGATCGACCAGGCTATTCGATCCATTTACACTTGTTTGCATTTCCGCGTTACTCATTGTTGTGCTATCAAACTATTCAGGCTAACCCTACTCCCAGCGCTCCCTTCAATCCATAACCAATCACTGTGAGTATACTCGAGCCCTTTTTGCTTTAGCACTTTTGGGTGTTACATACGTTACTTATCAAAATCACAATCGAACACACTATTCAAACTAATTGAACGCTAACTGATTGCATGTATTATGTGACTAAATGTATGCTTGTTGTTATGTTTACACGTGGAATGCTGTCTACCTGCCTTAGCAACGTAGTACTATAGTTTGGACTCAGCACCCGTTCACACGGGGGTTGTTAAGGACAATTACTTGCATGGATTACGGTGGTAATCATGTATTGCGAACTGTCTCGGACAGTCAACCCGCAGTCGTTGGTATCGATAGGTCCATGTCAATAATTAACATGCATCATTTCCCTCTGTGTACGTGCTGGTTATGCGTAAACTATTCGAACTCTATATGCTATTATCAAACTTGTATGCTCACCTTTACATTTTATGTATTGACTTTATTTTAACGTATGTGACAGGTGTTTAAGGTATTTGCTTGCTAGGGAAGTGAAGCTAGAATAAGTCTTTAGAGGCCCCCAACAAATAGTTGTCTGTCAAGAACAACCTGCTAGTGCATAGTTGTTTGTAGATCTTGTTAGTCTGGGTCTTTAGGGGCATTGAACAACATTTATGTTTAATTTGAATCTGAGTTGTCGGAACAGGATTAATTGTTTGGATGTTATCTGTAATAACTTGTTATTTATTCGGGATACGGTATGGGACGTATCATTTTAAACTGAATTTGTATTAATAGTTATTGTGGAAACTTTTGGACAATCTGTTTCGCTCAGTGCCGCGCCCCGATGATTCCGCCATCGGTTGGGGTGTGACAGTTTATACGTTTGATGTCAAGCAAATGACCAGTTAATAAACATGAAGCAAAAGCAAAATAAATTTAATCTCGGAACACATACCAACTATGATTTCTTCAATTCCACCTATGCTAACAAAAAATTGTTACCTATATACGAGTCGTATACCATTATGCGGACCATATACAAGACATAAACAGTGCTCGTATATTGAGTATACGAGCAATAAAAAATAATAAACGTTGTATACGGGTCATATACAGTTATACGACACGTATACAAGTAATAAACAATGCTCGTATATTGAGTATACAAGCGAATAAAAAATAATAAACCTTGTATACGACATGTATAACTTATACGGCCCGTATACATTCATTAATTCTCACATATAAGTGTTTCGTTAGAAATTTGATAGTATGGATGAATTGGTGGAGTGGTGTAGAGAAGTCGGACACCAAAATGGGTACGCCATATGTTAGGAAACTTTATTTGTAAGTATTGAAGAAAATCACTATCAACTGGATCTCTGAAAAGATAACAGTCCTGAAGATCACAAACAAGAAGAAGAAGATCAGATAGGACAACTGAAATGCGCATCATCTACTTCAAAGAATCACAAGTTGATAAAGAGCTGATTTGGATTATCAGAGAAGGTCATTTCTGATGGATCTGATGATATTTCTGATGAAATATCATCAGTTTTTCTGATCATCAGACTTTCTGATGATTTGTTCACCAGAATTTCTGATGAAGTGGTTTATCAGAAATTCCGATGAAAACCCCACTTGTCTAAAACTCAACTCTATCCTGCCACCAATGACCGAAGCAACTGACATTATTGGATATCATGATTACAAAGGCAACTTGAACGTTGGATTCAATGAATATGTCAAATTGCTACTTTATGCAGGACTTATTGCATGAATAAACTATTGTTTATTCATGTACTCGGCCTTCTATAAATAGAAGGCCCAACCAGCAAAAGACAATTGAGTTTGAAGCTTAGCATTCATATACAAACACCCAAACTCCATTGCTCTTCTCACCCACAGAATTCAAGATTCATTTGTATTAGATAATAATCTTACAATCACCATGTAAACTATTTTGTTTCAAAGTGATATAAACTTGATAATTCTGTAGGTCTTGTTTCTGAAAGTCTGATTTGCTTCACATATACTGAAATCACTTGCCATATTACGTAAAAAGAAGTTGTTAAGGCCATACTGGGTCCAAAAATTGGTATCAGAGCAGATTGAATAAACTATTTTCAAACGATCAATCGCTCATCTTCTTTTTTCTAAATATGGCCAGCTTTCAATCCTGGAATAATGCTTTTAACATTGGTTCTATGTTTAAACCTCCGACTCTGGTCAGAGAGGAATATCCCCAGTGGAAAATCAGGATGGTCAATTTCCTTAATGGTCATGACCAGCAGTTCCAGCAACTGAAAGGGGTCCACATATACCAATGACTGATATACCAGCAGTTCCAGCAACTGACCAAACACTAGGAATCCCTGCCTCTCGCGTTCCCAAAAGTGTAATAAACTGGAACGCGGAAGACAAGGAACTGGTGGCAGGGGATGAAAGGGCAAAGTCACTCTTAATAATGGCCATCCCCAATGACATATTTTCACAAGTTGATGCATGTGCATCAGCTAAGGAAATATGGGATCAGTTGGAAAATCTTTGTGAAGGAGGAGAAAGGATGAAGAGAAACAAGAGAACAAATAATGTTTCCTCATATGAAAGATTTAAAAGTTTACCAAACGAAAAATTAAATGATACATATAAAAGGTTTACAAAACTTTTAAACGAGCTAAAGAAATTTGGTATAACAAAGTCAAATGATGAAAGAAACATAAAATTTCTTGATGCTTTACCTAGAGAATGGAGAAGTCTGACCATGACTTTGTCCTCAACCTTAGAACTAGGAAACATGAGTCTTCATGACTTATTCAGCATCTTGATCCCCAGAGAGGAAGAAATATTTGAAGAAACCATTCAAAGAGGGGGATCTTTAGCTCTTATCTCAAATTCATAAAGACCAACTACTTCCAATGATCCATAACCTTCAAATAGCCAAATTTTTAAAATTTCTGACACATCATCAGACTTTTCAGCTTTTGCTGAAGCTATAGCACTGCTCACCAAAACATTTGAGCAGAGGTTGAGGGGAGGAGGTCAGAGATACCAGAGTAGTGACAGAGGGAGGATGGATGGAAGATCTAAAGAAGAAGTTAGATCTAAGGATAAAGGGAAGGCTGAGGTGGTGTGTTATAAGTGCAAGCAAAAAGGTCATTAGGCATCTGAGTGCAAGACCAAGAAGCTGAAAGATGTTGCTTACTATGAGAAAAAGCTTGAAGAAGCTAAGAAGCAGCAGCAAGTCAACTTAATTACTGGGACAGATACATGGCTATCTGATGACTCTTCTAATGAAGAAGAAGAAGAAGAAATGGCCAACTTCTGTGTCATGGCACTTTCTGATGACATACCAGAAACATCAGGACAACAGGTAAATTTAGATAATCTTGATCTTGAACACAAGCTAAATGAGCTCATGTCAGATTTTCTAAATCTGCAAGTTAAACATCAATCAGATGGTAAAAAATCTGATGAGTTGCAAAGGACCTTGAATAAAATTATTCTTGAAAACCAATTACTAATAGAACAAAGTTTAGATCAAAGAGCTAAAATCGAGTTCTATGAAAATGAAAGAAGAGATCTTTACAAGAAAATCAATGATAAAGAAATTAATGTAAGAGGTTTTCAACAAGCAAAAGAATTCATAAATTTCATTGAGTCCACTCCAAAGAACAAAGGAGAGGGTTTGGGTTATGTAAGAACAAATAACAGCAAACCTACTGTCTTTGTAAAGGCAACTCAACAGACTTCTGATAAATTTACATCAGAATCTGATTCTGAAACTTGCAAATCAACATGTTCTGAATATTCCTTTGATAAGCTCAACATTGAACCAAAAAGAAGTGAATGCAATCAAGAGTTTGTAAAAACTCCAGAAGCAGTTCACTCATCTTTTCAAAATTATCCCATCATTCCATCACAAGAAAGTATATCAGAAATTTCTGATGAATCTTGTATGTGTGTTGACATACTGAAGCTTGTTCAACAACATCTCCAAAAGAAAAAGAAAAATTCTGTTAATGGCTCAGCATATAACAGAAATTCTGATGAAAGGTCATTTAAAAGAAATAATCGGATTAAAATATCATCAGAAAGAGTACCCAAGCATGCCTGGGTACCTAAAACCCTCTAACCATTCTATTTCAGGACCATCATGTGCAGCAGATCTGGTACTGCGATTCAGGAAGCTCCAAGCACATGACTGGGGATAGGAGCTTACTCAACAACTTTGTTTCAAAGCTGGGTAAAATGGTGAACTTTGGAAATGGAGTAAAAGGGAGGATCATGGGATACAGATGTATCAGGTATGGTTGCTTGACCATAGAAAAAGTAGCCTATGTGGAAGGCTTAAAGTATAATTTGCTTAGCTGTGGTCAATTCTGTGACAAAGGTTTTCAAGTAACCTTTTTACCAGAAAAATGCTTGCTAATAGGTATGGATGATAACAAAATCTATTTAAGTGGCAAACGAATAAGACAATCAATATACTACTTTGATTTCAAAGAAGAAAATGAACATCCAAAATTATGTTTATTTTCTAAAATCAACAAAGGAAGTAGCTGGTTATGGCATAAAAGGTTGGCTCACTTAAATTTCAAAAACCTAAGCAAACTAGCAAGTAAGGGTCTGGTAAAAGGATTACCTTTTATATCCTCTAAAAAGGATAAAATTTATGATGCTTGTGAGATGGGAAAATCCAAAAGAAGCTCACATAAATCAATTTCTGAGTCTTCCATAACACAAAATTTGGAGCTTTTACACATGGATTTGTGTGGACCAATAAACACAGAAAGTTTTTCTAGGAAGAAATATATACTAGTAATAGTTGATGATTTTTCCAGATATACTTGGGTCGATTTTTTGAGAAAGAAAAGTGAAACACCAAATCTGATCATTAATTTTATCAAGAAAATTGAAAATCTGTTAAAATTAACAGTCAGAAGGATCAGGTCAGACAATGGGACAGAATTTAAAAATTCAAAAATTGAAAGCTTTCTTGTGAGTAAAGGAATCTCTCATGATTTTTCAGCTCCCAGAACCCCTCAACAGAATGGGGTTGTTGAAAGAAAGAATAGAACCTTAGTAGAAGCTGCCAGAACAATGCTTGCTTATGCTAAAATGCCCACTCACTTTTGGGCAGAAGCAATAGCAAATGCATGTTTTACTCAAAATAGAACCCTAATCAACAAAAGGCTAAACAAAACACCTTACAACATTATTAATGGAAGGATTCCAAGTGTAAAATTTTTACACACATTTGGTTGTAGATGTTTTGTTTTCAATGATTTTGAAAGCCTTGAAAAATTTGACAGAGAAGCAGAAAAAGGCATTTTTATTGGATATTCATTGTCCACCTAAAGCTTATAGAATTTTTATTCTTAACACAAGGACAATCAGAGAAAGTTTGTATGTTTCATTTGATGACTCATCAGAAACAGAGGTTTCTGATGAATACATGAAAGAAATAAATTTTTCTGACAAACAAGAAAATTATGAACATCTTTTTGAAATGATATCTGAAGATTTCCTAGAACATGATAAATCTCTCACATATAAATAAACAGATATTTCATGTACTAACCATGCAGAACAAGTGAATAGTACATCAGAAAGTCAAAATTCTGGTGCATTACACACAACAGAGGCAATTGATCAGGGGGAAACTTCAAATCCATCAGAACCAACAACTTTTCACAACAAGTTAAGATGGATCAAAGGACATGTTCATTCTGATATAATTGACAATCCAGCTGATGGTGTGAGAACAAGATCTGCAACTGCACATGAGTGTGCATATGCTGGGTTCTTAAGCAAGATAGAACCTAAGTCTGCCAAAGAAGCTCTGAATGACTCAGACTGGATTCAAGCTATGCAAGAAGAGTTGGATCAGTTTGAGAAGAGCAGGGTATGGGATCTGGTACCCAAGCCTAAGGACAAATCTGTCATAGGCTCAAAATGGGTATTCAGGAATAAATCTGATGAGAATGGCATAATCACCAGGAATAAAGCAAGGTTAGTGGTCAAAGGTTACTGTTAACAAGAAGGTATTGATTATGATGAAACTTTTGCACCAGTAGCTAGATTAGAAGCTATAAGAATTTTTCTTGCTTATGCTGCATCCAAGGATTTCAAAGTTTATCAAATGGATGTAAAATCAGCTTTCCTGAATGGTAAAATTGAGGAAGAAGTTTATGTGCAGCAACCAGAAGGCTTTGTTGATCCAAAATTTCAAAATCATGTTTATAAACTAAACAAAGCCTTGTATGGGTTGAAGCAAGCTCCTAGAGCCTGGTATGAAACCTTGTCAAACTTCTTACTCAATTCTGGGTTTAACAAAGGTACTATTGACACCACACTTTTCCTCAAAACACACAAAGGTCAAACTTTGTTGGTCCAGATATATGTTGATGACATTATATTTGGATCAACAAATGAAAAGTTTTGTAAAAAGTTTCAAAAGTTGAAGACCAGCCACTTTGAAATGAGTATGATGGGTGAGTTAACCTTTTTCTTAGGGTTACAAGTTAAACAAAGAATTGATGGAATATTCTTAAGTCAATCAAAATATGTGAAAACAATTCTACAAAAATACTCACTTGAAAACTACTCTGTTTCAAAAACTCCCATGGTAACAGGGAACAAATTAGACTCTGATAAAGATGGAATCAGTGTAGATAGGGTCATTGCTATATTTGACTGCAAGCAGACCAGATATCATGTTTGCAACATGTTTTCTGGCCAGATATCAATGTGATCCTAAAGAATCCCACTTAAAAGTTGTAAAAAGGGTTTTCAAATATCTAAAAGGCACATCAGAACTTGGTCTATGGTATCTAAAGGATACAAACCTTGAATTAATTGCATACACAAATGCAGATTATGCAGGGTGAAAGATTGACAGAAAAAGCACATCTGGTGCATGTCAAATCTTGGGAGAAAAATTGGTATGTTGGGCAAGAAAGAAAAAAACTATGTTGCCACATCAACAGCAGAATCAGAATATGTAGCAGCAGCAAGTTGCTGTTCACAAGTGCTGTGGATGCAAACTCAACTGAGGGACTATGGAGTAAATCTGACAAAAATACCAATTCTATGTGATTCAAAGAGTGCCATTGCAATAACAGAAAATCCAGTTCATCACTCAAGAACCAAACACATAGATGTCAGATATCACTTCATAAAAGATTATGTGGAGAAAGGTAACATAGAAATGTATTTTGTTCCAACTGAAAACCAAATTCTTGATATCTTTACAAAGCCTCTTGATGAAAAGAGACACAACTTTTTGATCAGCAAACTGGGCATGGTTAATTTAAAAGATGAAAATTTCTCAGAAAACAAAGTGACACAAATTGAAACCAAATTGATGATCATCAAAAGTCTGATAATCAAAGATTAACTAAACAAAGTTCTGATAAAGAAATCCATCAAAAAAAAAAAAAAAACTGAAGAGATATCAGAAACTTTGTTTAAACAGCAGGATGATCATTAATCATCAAGGATTCCTATCTTCATACATATCCCATTTGTATAAATTCATAATTGTGCATAATTTATTTTTGTTTTTATTTTTGTGTTTTTTATTAAAAAAAACAAAAAAAAGGGGAAAAGTAACATGCATCAAGATAAAATTCAGAAAAATCAACCGTCACAAGAAAATTTTTGCAGAAAATTGAATTTATTCTTACAATACCAATGCATGCAACGTCATTTTTACATAAGGAGTTTAAGAGACATGTAGTCACTAAAATAATTAGGAGCTATGAAAGTAGCCGTCTAGCAATTTAATGCTTACTCACACATGAGGCTTAGTAGACTGTCATATTCACTGCAACAGATATCGTCTTAATTGAAGAGATGAAAATAAAAACATTTTGCTGTTAATATCATTTATGAGGAACTATCACTTTCAATCTATAAATATTAACAACCTGAAAAGGACTTTCTTCACTTTAAAATCATCTCTTCAAAAGCCTTCCATCAGAAACTTCTTATTTCAAATGGGTCACCTAAAATCAATGAAAGTCACTCAATTCCCTCTCCCTCTTCACAGACATCATAATCTTAGGCTAAGATCTAACTTGGAAGGACCTGCATGGGAGGACTGCAGGTATGTGTATAATATGATCATGCAAAGTCCCTTGGGCTTTGCTGTATCAACACATGTCGCTATATATCCACTACTTCTACAAGAATTTTGGTGGAATGCTCAAATTATTTTAAGTGGCACTTCCATGTGGATTGAGAGCAAAGTTATGGGGGTAAAAATCACCCTAAAGGAGGAAACACTCAGAGATGTCCTCCGATTGGGTGATGATCAGGAATACACCTTCCTAGATAAGGCAGATGTGCTACAAACCTTGACAGAAATGGGTTATCATTCTAACAACTTGTCAAGGCAAGTTAGCAAATCTGATTTTATACCACCTTTCCAGTATTTGGTAACACAGCTAAGTGTCTGCTTTTCTAAAAAGATTGGGCACTTCAATGAGTTATCCTATAGGATGATGGAAGTGATTCATGTTGTTGTATAGGAAAAACCTTACAACTACACTAAGTTTCTCATGAGAGACTTAGAAGTAAACATTCATGACCGTCAACCTTTTCTGATCTACCCTCGATTCGTAACCAAGGTGATCACCAGTCAGCTAGACTTTGGAGGAGTGACAAGCTGGTATCCAAGGGAAGAGATGGCACTTCAAGAAAACATAAAAGATCCCACCCTGGTTCCATCATCGAATCACACTGGACAAATAACCGGTCTCTGGTTATATGTGAAGTGCATGTACAACGTGCTGGATGAGGAGGAGTAGTTGTGTTTGCTTGTTTTGCTATGTTTGCGTGTTTGTTTTGTTTGTTTTTGTCAGTTATATATTAAGTTTGCCTTATTTTTGCTCTACTTAAATTTTTTTTGTCAATTGATCTAGGCGGAACATAGATAATATGTCTGATGAAAACAAGAAAAATCTGGTAAAAATCAAATAAGTCTGATAGGATTTAGTGAAATTCAGAAAATCTGGTAATTTTTTCTTAACTCATTAAACCATCAGAATCTGTTGGTACACCAGAAAATTCTCAAGATAAACTGAAAATCTGATAAAATATCAGATAATCAAATTTTTATCAAAAAAAAAAAAATTATCTTGGCAACCAGGAAGTTTGACAAGTCAATCAGAAAATACTGCCTTTAACCAGATTCAAAGAAATTTTTTATATAAGTTTCTTTCAAAATATTTTTTCTGAGGATTGGAACAAGCTATATGACAAATACTTCCTGAACAAAGGTGTGGAGTTCAAAACTGCAATGTAAGTAAAAATCTTCGAACTCTACTTATTCCCTCTCATCTTAAAAAAAATTGTTGATTCAATTTCTGTAAATGAATCAAAATGCATTCCGATGATATATATAAAGGAAATTCAATCCTCAAAAGCCTCATTCAAAGATTTTCTGATATATATCATTAAGAGGAAAACTTGGGAAGATACATAATCTAAGAAAAGGGTTCTATTGGACCTTTTTGAAAACAAAAGGGGCCCCACTGTGACATCTGTGCTTGTGATGTCATTATACAAACTCTGAACAATACAATATTAATAAAACAGTGTGTTTTAATCCCAATGTTTGTTATTTATGTTTGACATTTTGTGTGTGTTGATTTTTGATCGATTTTGAACTCTATATCACTTTCTTGGGAGTTACACGCAAACTGATGCGTAAATACGATCAGTTTAATGCGACAAACACTCCGGAACAGCAACGTAAGCTTAACATACCTTAAATAACCTTTACATAACTTAGAAATAAGTTTTAAAGGCTTCGGTATGGCAAACACAAGTTTATTCGCTCTTAGGGACTATTTGCGTCAATATACAAAAGTCTGCCGTTTCGTAAGGAAACGTACAGTCCGGAACTTGATCATAAGTTACACATACCATATATAACCTAAACATGGCTTAGAAATAAGCTTTGATAGGTTCGGTGTGCGAAAACATGCTTATATGATCTTACAGGGACTAAAAGTGTCAAAAACGGCGTAAGTTTGCGTTTTCGCGCATATCTTACGCTCTGGCCACATATGGACATCCAAAATTTTTGTATACACTAAAATATTTTTATTTTAGTGATCGGCATGCAAAAATTCCACTCGTCGCTTAATTTGGTTCGTTTTCGCGTCCATTTGAGTTTCGTCGTAATTTAAAGAACAACGCGACCGTACGACCAAACGAGCCGACATCCTAGAGTTTTCGAACACATTTTGAGTCCTCTAAACTTCATTGACCTTGTAGAGCCTTGAAAATGTCTTAACGGGGGTTAAAAGGGGCTGAAATGGGCTTAAAACAAGTGCAGGGACCTGAACTTTAATTAATGAAAACTGTTGCTGATTTGCTGCATTCACACGGGCCGCGTAAGCCCCACCTGTATCTTACGCGGGCCGCCTGAAACCCCCCAGCAACAGAAAATGATTTTTAGCAACTGTTTGATACTTCAGGGACTGTTTATGCCATTTTTATTGTGTGTTAACCAAGTTAACACCTCTTCAAGGCTTTAAACCTGCTTACAACACTTGTATGGTGGAGATTTATTGCTTGGAAGCTACACAAAAACTTGGCATGATCTCATGAACTCACCACAACTATAAATTGCATGACCCTTTCATTCATTCCTTGCTCATTTCCTTCTTTTCTCATCTCTAATCTGCATTGGGAGCTCTCTCATCTGATTTGGGAAGTTATTCTTTGTAGAAAAGATAGCAAGGACCCATAGTGAGCATTCTTTCATTCTTTTTATTGCTTACTAGTTTAAAAAGTCAAACAGTGTTTGACTTTCGAACCCGACCCGTTTGGTCGATCTTTAGGATCCGACCAAGCTTAGTTAGTGATCATAGTTGCATAGGGAATAACCTCTGAGGTTATACCTTATGATCACATAGGATTGGTTAGTCGTATGCTAGTTAGCTTGTATGCCCATAAGAAATGACCAAAATGCCCTTTTGAAGCATAAATCCGTATTTTGACTATGTGAACATATTTTTGGCATATAAACTGATTTAGTAACATGTTTAGGGATAATTGGGCATGTAAGACTTGGCATAGCACATAGTTAACCATCCGAACATAGTTTTACGCAAACGACGCGTTATAGTGGCTTATGTTACCATAATGTGTCGAAACGGGTCAAAAGCACTTAGGTAGACTTTCAAATCAGAATGTAGGGCCTATTAAATCATACCATATGAGTTTAATTACTCATTTGATTTGTAGAACCTCATTCTATCATATCTCCCGATTTAGGATCCGTTTATTAACATAGTTACCTATACTAGGTGCCGTTTGATTCCGTGATACTTGGAGCTTAAATTGGTCTTATTCTCAAGACTAATTAGCGATCCCAAGTGAGTACATAGTTCCCCTCTTTTATTGTTTTCAAATACTTTGGGGTGATACACATGTATATACATGTTACTTTCGTGCATTTCATGCTTTTATGACATAAACATGCTAGTTTCATCTAGTACATATCTAGTACATGATTTCAATTATGTTTTGCTATGTATGTTAAGCATGCTAGCACATTGATTTATTACACATTTGCTGCATATGTTTACTTAGCATATGTACACATTGTTTTACATGACATTTCTGCTATGTATGTTACTGAGTATGCTAGCACATTGTTTTACATGAACATTTCTACTAGGCATGTTTACTTAGCATACCTAGTACATGGTTTTCACATGCTACATTGGTTATGACATTTGGTGTGCTTAATCGGGACAATAATACATTCATTAACATTGATCATGCCGCTCGGACTTATGTAATTTGTTTGGAAGTTGGGAATGACAGAATCCGACTACATAACTTAGATAAGCCTTTAATTTGTTTAAAGGTTTGTCGCCACAGTCGCAAGGCTTGAATGTATGCGATTAACATCACTGCATAAATGTTTGTAATCATAAAGCATTGTTTTTCTGCAAAGCATAACATTTGATTTAAACTTAGGTTTATTCAAAAACCTTGTTTTGTACATTTTCCCTATGGTTGAGTAATTACTAGTTATTCACCATACATGACATTTGTTTTCACATTGATATCATTACATAGTTTAAGTAGATGATTTCCTACTTGCTATGCATTTCATTGGTTATACATGATACATGTTACACATGACATTAAACATGGTTTATGCATGAACATTTTGACATTAGACATGACATTTTATTGGTTATTGATAAGTGACTTATGTAACGGGGCTATGTGTTATATGATAAAAGCATGGTGGATACGCCGCTGGTACTTCCTATATATAAGTGCTTTTATTGTATTATACATCGTTGCGTTATCTAAACCACTTGGGCAAGACATGAAACATTTTATACAAGAACATGACATTGTTTTACAAATTATATATTTTATACAAATTCATTTTTACTTGGTTATTCATTTAACCATGCATTTTTCTTTTCATCATCATTTGATTTTCATATCGATTTTTATATGATTTCATAAAGGAAAACACTTTACAAGGTTCATGACTACATTTTTGATAAACACTTTTCAAACCACAAGTCATGAATCCTGCATAAACAAAACCTATGTATCTCACAGGCATTTTTATGCTGACGTACCTATTTTTACATGTGTTTCAGGTGCTAATGCATGATGTTGTGTGTGCTTCACTTAGGCGGACTCGGGCCTTAGTGACTTAAAAGACAGTTATTATGTTATTTTAGTTTGAACTAAAAGACAATGTAAACTTTAATCTTAATAATACATAACTTTAATTACCATGGTTGTTGAAACAATAATTCTGTCGAAATCACTCCCCGGCGTTTCCGCCATGGTTTTGGTTGTTTTGACGCGGCCGGGGTATGACAGAAGAGTTGGTATCAGAGCCAATGGTTATAGGGAATTAGGTTATTAGTAATGCTTTGACCTAGACTATAACTTCTTAGGACCCTAACACAAGTTTACTTGTGTTTAGATCTTAAAACAATACATGTCACCTATCCTTAGGTGATTACCAAAACACGGACACAATTTTCCAAAATGATTTTGAAATCAATCATCTATCCTTAGATGATTTCTTTTTGGCTTTGTGCCTTCGGAGTTTTTCAAAATCTCGTCAAAGTTTGGGTCTAAATAATGTGAACACGTGCAAACTAGAAGAGTGAATGCCTGTACCCTGAGTTTTCTGTCTAAGGCTAGATTGTTCGTACAAATCCGCAGTATCGGACCAGTCACTCTTACCTGGGAACTCTTGGGGTAAGTGTTCACTTATAGGCGAGCATGTCTTCGGTGATACATTATTATGTCTCATTTACTTTGATTTGTCATTGTGTGTTGTTTGTTTGCTTTGTGGTAACAAACAAACGACCACCATCCTTGGTTTTTGTCGATTTTATTGATATCTCATTTTTCATCACATCATCTCACTCGTTTTCTCTCATGTTTCCTCTTTTAGAATGCCTCCTCGACGTAACGTTCCTCAACCTGATGCCGAACTGGCAGCTATTATAGCACAGCAGATGGCTGCTATGCTACCTGGTCTCATAACTCAAATAAACCAAGCCACCAATAACAATGTTAATGCACCTGCTCCGTGCAACTTTAAACAGTTTAACTCGGCTAAACCACTCAAGTTTAGTGGTACTGAAGGAGCAATAGGGCTTCTCCAGTGGTTTGAGAGTCTTGAGAGCACATTTCGCCATGTTCAGTGTCCGAACAATCATAAGGTCGAGTTTGCTTCGAGTGTTTTTCAAAAGAGGGCTCTTACCTGGTGGAATGGGGTAATGAGAGACCGAGGTGCTGATGTTGCTTTGGTTCAGACTTGGGAGGAACTTAGAGCTCTCATGATGAGGGAATTATGTCCTCGTCACGAGCAGAGGGCACTCAAAGATGAGTTCCATGATCTGAAGCAAGACAATGGTGAACACCGGGCTTACACAGACAGATATGAGGAGTTAAGCTTGCTCTGTCCTACAATGGTCACGCCTTTGGATAAGGCAATCGAGAGGTACATAGACGGTTTGCTAGATCCTGTTCAGGATATTGTCACTGGCAGCAACCCTACTACCGTCCGACAGGCCATTGAGTTAGCTGCAACCCTTACTGAATCTCAAATCAAAAAGGGTAAACTCCACAGAAAGGGTGATAAGAAGCAGAAATAGTCTGATAGCACCAAGGATAACAAGGGCAAGAAGACTGCTGAGTCTTCAAAGAAATCGAGGAAGCGCAAGGCTTCCAAGAAATTTGCTGTCACTACTCAGACGAACCAGGCTGCTCCTAATCAGGCTACACAGAATCAGGCTGCACAACCTGCTGCCAAGAGGCAGTATGCGGGAAATGCACCTCTGTGCAACAGATGTAACAGCCATCACCAGCCACAGTTGCAATGTCGCATCTGCACAAATTGTGGCAAGTCTGGTCATCTCACGAACACCTGCCGTTTTGCTCCGAACCAAAATCAGGCCGCTCAAAACCAAGCTGTGCAAAACCCTGCCCAGAATCCTGCACGACCTCACTTTCCGCCTGGTTCGCGTTACAATTGTGGGGATCTGACCTACTACAGGAACAACTGCCCGAGGTTGGCAAACACAAATCAGGCACCGGCTCGTGGTAGAGCTTTTAATCTGAATGCAAATGAGGCACGTGCAGATAATGAAGTGGTGAACGGTACGTTCCTTGTTAACAACCATCCTGCTTCTGTTCTATTTGATTCGGGTGCCGATAAGAGTTTTGTGTCCTTAGCATTTGAGCCTTTGCTTGCGATGACTAGAACAAAACTAGGAAAGCCCTTGACAGTAGAAGTAGCTAGTGGTGAACCTGTTGTACTCGACTCGGTTCTTCGAAATTGCCAGTTGAATCTCAATAACCATCTTTTCCCTATTGACCTCAAACCGATGCAACTCGGGAGCTTTGATGTTATTGTAGGAATGGATTGGTTATCCAAGTACCATGCTGAGGTGGTATGTTTTGAGAAGTTGGTCCGTATACCGCTTTCAACTGGTGAGATCTTAGAAGTTCGTGGGTAGAAACCCGTCGGCGGTCTTAAGCTCATGTCTTGTACCCAAGCCCGCAAATACCTACAAAAGAACTATGTTGCTTTCTTAGCACATGTTGTAGAGGAGAAAGGCAAGGGTAAGACTATCCAAGATATCCCTGTTGTTCGGGATTATCCAGAGGTATTTCCTGAATTACCTGGTTTACCCCCTGTACGCCAAGTTGAGTTCCGCATTGATCTTGTGCCTGGTGCAAATCCTATTGCTAAGTCACCTTACCGTCTTGCACCGTCTGAGATGCAAGAGTTATCTAAGCAGCTTCAGGAGCTATCTGACAAGGGATTCATCCGTCCAAGCTTTTCCCCTTGGGGCGCTCCTGTCCTATTTGTGAAAAAGAAAGATGGATCTTTCAGGATGTGTATCGATTACCGTAAGCTTAACAAGCTTACCATCAAGAATCGATATCCCTACCTCGCATTGATTGATCTGCGTTCTGGATATCATCAACTACAGGGTGCTACTTACTTTTCAAAGATTAATCTGCGTTCTGGGTATCATCAACTTCGAGTTCTCGAAGAAGATATTCCCAAGACAACCTTTCGTACGCGTTATGGTCATTATGAGTTTACTGTTATGCCCTTCGGTTTAACAAATGCTCATGCTGTTTTAATGGACTTGATGAATAGGGTTTGTAAGCCTTGTTTGGACAAGTTCATCATCGTTTTCATTGATGATATTTTGATCTATTCTAAGACTCGAGCTGATCATGAGCAACATCTTCGTCTTACAATGGAGCTCCTAAAGAAAGAACAGCTTTTCGCCAAATTCTCCAAGTGCGAATTCTGGCTTAAGGAAGATCAATTTTTGGGGCACATCGTCAACGAACAAGGTATTCATGTAGATCCCGCCAAAATCAGTGCGATTAAGGATTGGGATACTCCTACTACTCCTACCGAGGTTCGTTCATTTCTTGGTCTAACGGGTTATTACCGCCGTTTCATTGAAAACTTCTCCAAGATTGCGGTTCCTCTCACTGCTTTAACTCAGAAGAGCAAACCTTTTAAGTGGGGATCAAAACAGGAAGAAGCTTTCCAGACCTTGAAACAGAAACTCTGTGATGCGCCTATTCTATCTTTGCCCGAGGGTAACGACGACTTTGTCATGTACTGTGATGCATCCAACTTAGGCCTTGGCTGCGTTCTTATGCAAAGAAACAAAGTTATATCCTATGCATCAAGACAACTGAAAGTACACGAGAAAAACTACACAACTCATGATTTTGAGTTAGGTGTAGTAGTCTTTGCTCTCAAAATCTGGAGACACTACCTTTATGGTACAAAGTGCGTAGTGTTTACTGACCACAAAAGTCTCCAGCATATTTTCAATTAGAAAGAACTTAACATGAGGCAACGACGTTGGGTTGAACTCCTAAACGACTACGATTGCGAAATTCGCTACCATCCTGGTAAGGCGAATGTCGTGGCTGACGCATTGAGTCGTAAGGAACATGTCAAGCTTCACTGTGTTCAGGTTTGATCTAACATTCAAACCCGCATAATTCAGGCTCAGCATACTTGTGTTACACAAGACTTGATGGGTAAAGAATTACCGTGTCATACTAAGCCCGAGCTTGAACTGAAAGACTTTTAGATTTTCTATTTCATGGGACGTTTGTGGGTCCTAAGTATAGACGATCTTCGCACCTTGCTTATGGATGAAGCTCATAAGTCTCGTTATTCTATTCATCCTGGTGCAGACAAAATGTATAAGGATCTTCGAACCCAGTATTGGTGGCCGGGTATGAAGAAAGACACTACCTTATATGTTTCCAAATGCCTTACTTGTCTTAAGGTTAAGGCAGAACATCAACATCCCTCTGGATTATTGGAGCAACCAGAGATTCTGGTTTTGGAAATGGGAAAACATTGCTATGGATCGCATTACCAAGCTGTCGCGCACTAAAAGAGGTCATGACACCATTTGGGTAGTTGTTGATCGTCTTACAAAGTCAGCACATTTCTTGCCGATCCGTGAGGATCTATCTGCTGACAAGCTTGCCAAGATATATGTTGATGAGATTGTATCTCGACATGGTGTTCCTTTGAACATTATGTCTGACAGAGATGCTAGATTCTCGTCTCGCTTTTGGAGAACCATGCAATCTGCCATAGGTACCCAACTTAATTTGAGCACAGCATACCATCCGCAGACAGATGGTCATTCTGAGAGAACAATCCAGACACTGGAGGATATGCTTAGAGCTTGTGTGATCGATTTTGGTGGTAGTTGGGATTCGCATCTTCCATTGATCGAATTCTCCTACAACAATAGTTATCACTCTAGCATCAATATGGCTCCTTTCAAAGCTTTATACGGTCGAAAATGTCATTCACCGGTCTGCTGGAATGAGATAGGTGAAGCTCAGCTTAATGGGCCCGATCTCATTCTAGAGACTACAGATAAGGTCAAGAAGATTCGTGATAACCTACAGACAGCTAGAAGCCGTCAAAAGTGTTACGCGGATCGACAACGCAAGCCCTTAGAATTCCAAGTTGGTGATCACGTCCTACTCAAGGTATCCCCTTGGAAAGGTGTGATTAGATTTGGGAAGAAAGGAAAACTTGCACCGCGCTATGTTGGACCATTCAAGATCGTTGAAAGAATCGGAAAAGTAGCCTACAGATTAGAGCTACCTCCTGAACTTGGAAATGTTCATCCAACATTCCACGTGTCCAATCTCAAAAAGTGTTTAGCTGATGAGAACCTCCACATACAACTTGATGAAATTCGTGTTGACAACACGATGCACTTCGTTGAGAAACTAGTGGAAATAATGGACCGTGAAGTCAAAAAGCTCAAACGCAAGCGCATTCCTATTGTCAAAGTTCGCTGGGAATCTAAACGTGGCCCAGAGTTTACTTGGGAACGTGAAGATCAGATGAAAGCGAAATATCCGCATCAATTCTCACGAGTTTCCTCTAAATAAATTTCGGGACAAAATTTCCTGAAGTAGGGGAGACTATGACATCTGTGCTTGTGATGTCATTATACAAACTCTGAACAATACAATATTAATAAAAAGTGTGTTTTAATCCCAATGTTTGTTATTTATGTTTGACATTTTGTGCGTGTTGATTTTTGATCGATTTTGAACTCTATATCGCTTTCTAGGGAGTTACACGCAAACTGATGCATAAATACGATCAGTTTAACGCGACAAATACTCCGGAACAGCAACATAAGCTTAACATACCTTAAATAACCTTTACATAACTTAGAAATAAGTTTTAAAGGCTTCGGTATGGCAAAAACAAGTTTATTCGCTCTCAGGGACTATTTGCGTCAATATGCAAAAGTCTGCCGTTTTGTAAGGAAACGCACAGTCCGTGTCACACCCCGATTTCCAAGTGTATCACCGGTGGGCCCGGTGGGGGATTTCCGTGACGTAGTTGGCAACAATATAGTCAAACCACACAATTATATGAATGCACAGTGGAAGCAAAAAGATAAATATAATTCAACCTTTTGAATGTAATATCAAGTGCATTACAGAAGTCGAATTGTATCCACAGGGGATCAAAATAATAATAAAGTATTGTTCAGTCAGATACAGCATCAAGCTTGCGAGACTTATCACGATGCTAGGAAGCTACTACCAGCCAATTTCGTGTAGTACCTGCACTTAATCTTTTTGGGAAAATACGTCAGTTTACACTGGTAAATACGTTCAACTGACACATTTGAAAATGTTTATTAAAATTGGTTTGAATGCACGAGGCACAAACTCTTTTATAACTTGGGAAAATTATTAAAATCTTGTGAACGGATTACATGTCCTTTTATGCGTTCAGTAGCCCGGATCCTGTCCGAGTTAAAGATTAATAGACACACCACAATGCGTAAAACCGTAGTGTAAAAACCAACGGCTACGTCTTTTAATAATGATGTCGACATAATATACCGGGTGTACGCCTACACCGGGATGTCGAGGTCGTGGCCATTTCGTAAAATGATGCCAAGGATATCCGGGACAACGGTCATTAACCCCCCAAAGGCTTTTAAGTAACAAGACTGTTTAAATGAGCCGATCACATTATTCAATTAACCACCTAAGCGATGGAAGATATGATGCTCAATCAAGCGGTATTAATATACCGTATCCCAAGCCCGTATAAGGGAAAATAAGTTAAAGTATTTACCTTTGCAAGTATATTCCTTAATTTGATTAAATCACCGATAGCTTTTACTGGGGCTCCTATTATGGAACGAAGGTTTTAATTAACCTATTAGAATCCTAACGAGTCTTTATATTGGCCATAGCCTAGACCGGTTGGTTCCGAAATATAAATACGGTTTAATCGCGCGAAAAGGCGAAAACCGAGAATGGAGTGTGATTCTGACCCAACAAGTTCAGAGACTTGTTTTATATGGGTTTAAGGTTCACACTCTGGATTTCGGGGTCAAAATAATATGGTTTGACCCATGTCGGCTAATTTATGAAAACTAGTTTCATAAGCCGAATCGTGCGCGCAATAGGCGCAACGGTTAACCATGAGAGTCCTACGCTTATTTCCTAAGTCAATATGCCTTAAAGAGGTTGTGGTATCAGTAGGATACCTTCCGTGATGCCCGTAATGAGTTTAAGTTAATATTATGCCCCGTAGGGGTTTTTCGGTCATTTTAAAGACTTTTA
This sequence comes from Helianthus annuus, assembly GCF_002127325.2. Taxonomy (NCBI): domain Eukaryota; kingdom Viridiplantae; phylum Streptophyta; class Magnoliopsida; order Asterales; family Asteraceae; genus Helianthus; species Helianthus annuus. Next base: position 55,409,667 of record NC_035448.2, on the reverse strand, counting down.
AAGAGCCTTTCGAGTTCTACAGGAAATCTGAGTTTCCCGAACAGTTTATAAAGTTTAAAATACTTTATTTATTATTCAAAATCAGTAGCAACTGGAATCGGGTCAAAAGACCTTGTAGAACTCAAGTTTTGGCCGAAAAGGGCATATTCGGTATTTACCGAACCGTAGCCATAACCGCAGGTTATGAGCAAGGTAAAAATTATTAAAAATCTTTAAAATTCCAAAAATATTATTTTACAACAGTGGGTTAAAGTTTTGGTGACGAAATCTTGGTTTAGATAGGCGTTATGCTAATTGCGCCGTTTATTACAAAAGTTTACTTTAATTGCGCTTTTTAGCATAACTCTCATTCTAGACCTCGGATTGACGTGAAACTTTAAGGACATGCTTATAATTTAGTAAGCAAGGTTATGGTCCATTCACGCGTCCGAAATGCTCGTTTTATTTTCAAAAGGCCGTTACGGTCAACTTTTAGGCGATTAACGGAAATGCGTAAAAGACTCTGACAAACAATGAACTGGTCACAGAGGTTTATACCATCATGTAACCTGGTCCTAATAGAGTCCTAAGGCATATCTATACCTCACTAAAACGGGTCAGAACTGAAGTCAATGAAAAAGTCAAACTTTTGCGACATTCGGCTCCGAACCGGTTCAATATAGCAAATGACCGAATCAAACGAGCGTAAACAAGTTTATAAACTTTATATCATGTTTTATGATCATCAAAACAGGTTTCATAGTATATACATTACAGATTATGCAAGATTCGCAAACATAGCTTTCTGTTGACTTTTTTAAGCATTCGTTTGACTCGACATTTGAACTAGTTAGAGTGGTGATCAGAGGGAACCCTTTTAGAGGTTTATTACCCACATAAATACCAACTCATAACTACTTTTGATCCGTCATAAGCCTGAGCCATTACGGATTTATTTTGAAGTCAAACCGTATTTACGACGGTTTGGTTTTTAGCTATTTACTAAGTATAATTCAAACTACAAAGGATCTAATGGACTTACAGAAGTTGAGACTTGCTTAGAGAACAAAGAAGAAAGCTTGAGAGCTCTTAGAAGTGACCAGAGAAGTGTTTTGAGTTGTGATGAAAGTTATGAACACAATGTGCCTATTTATAGTCAAAGGCAAGGTCCAAGATCATCACACACCACTCTACAACTGATCATGGATGGATGGCATGTGTCCTAGAGAGTTATGGGTCGAGTAGGGGGCATCCATACTTCTGAGAAACCCATTACTCCTTGTTTGGCCGTTTAAATCAGCCAACAGCCAACAATCTGTCGCTGGGCGTCGCTTACGGACCGTATGGCTTCGGCCTTGCGGTCCGTAAGCCATAGGCGGATCATCAGCAATCATTCCCCCTCCTTACGGTCCGTAAGGCCTACCCTTTATGGTCTGTAAGGGGTCAAAAATAAATCTTTTTAAATCTTTTAGTAATGATTATAAAATCTTGGTAATTAATTACCTGACCTTTCGGGTTTCAAGGGGTAACTTTGCGATATGGCCCTTGATTAATTACAGTTAAGGACCTCGCGCTATTTACCCGTATTGTTAAGCCCCCGGTTAGATTACTTATTATCCGGAAAGCCCTAAATTATATTATTGACGCTTTTAACCTTTCTCATACGAATTTGATCATAACTTTCTCGTTTTAAAACGGAACTTCGCGGAATTTATACAGTATATTCTGGTGAGCGTATAATATTGTTACAAAGCCTCGGGAACGTTAAAGGGTCGCTCAGAGGTATAATTTAAACATGTTGACACGGTTAACCCCTGTAGCTCGTAATCTCTCACTTTCTTCCGCGTTTCGCTTCCGTACGATCCATGATTTATTCGTTTGAAGGTACGAGCATCATTTAGGGTTACTATACAGTATTTTTACCCTTTGTTGACATTTATAACCCTCGAATTTACATACTTTCAAGGCTTGTCAAAATTAGTCCTTTATTTAATATCAATGCCACGTGTAATCAAATGACACGTGTTAACACATCATTGGACACAAAATTTCGAGGTGTTACATCCTCACCCCCTTAAAATAAATCTCGACCCGAGATTTACTCAAATAAATAAGGGTACTTTTCTTTCATTGTGGCTTCGACTTCCCACGTGTATTCGGGACCTCTACGAGCATCCCATTTGACTTTTACAATCGGTACGTGCTTTCTGCGAAGCTTTTTCACCTGTCGATCTTCAATCGACAACGGTTTCTCTACGAATTTTAAGCTCTCATCTATATGCACATCTGTGTGTGGAATCACCAATGATTCATCGGCGAAGCACTTCTTGAGATTGCAGATGTGGAACACACTGTGAATTCCATTGAGCTCTTCAGGCAAGTTCAATTTATAGGCAACTGACCCGACACGTTCAACGACCTCAAAAGGTCCTATGTATCTCGGACTCAGTTTGCCCTTCTTGCCGAAACGCATCACCCCCTTCCAGGGTGACACTTTAAGCAACACCTTTTCACCTACATCAAAGTGAAGGTCCTTACGCTTCGGATCAGCGTAGCTTTTCTGCCTATCACGGGCAGCCTTGAGACGTTCCCGTATCTGGACAATCTTGTCCGTTGTCTGGAAAACTATCTCTGGTCCTGATAATTGGACCTCTCCTACTTCTGCCCAACAAACAGGCGATCTACACTTCCTACCGTATAATGCCTCGAAAGGCGCAGCCTTTATGCTGGTATGGTAGCTATTATTGTAGGAGAATTCGATTAGGGGTAGGTTCTTATCCCAGTTACCACCTAAATCGATCGCACATGCACGAAGCATGTCTTCTAACATTTGAATAGTACGCTCACTCTGACCGTCCGTCTGTGGATGGTAAGCCGTACTGAAGTTCAAACGCGTGCCCAAAGATTGCTGGAAACTTTTCCAGAAATGTGACGTGTATCTAGTATCCCTGTCGGAGATAATAGACACAGGTATGCCGTGTAAGGCTACAATCTTATCAACATAAAGTTGGGCTAACATATCGGAGCTATACGTCTCCTTGATGGGTAGGAAATGAGCTGATTTAGTCACCCTATCGACTATGACCCATATTGTGTCGTTTCCTTTCCTTGTTTTGGGTAACTTGGTAATGAAATCCATAGTTACGCACTCCCACTTCCATTCGGGAAGTTCAGGCTGTTGTAGCAAGCCAGACGGCTTTTGGTGCTCAGCTTTGACTTGAGCACAAGTCAAGCACTTTGCTACGTGGGCGGCTACAGACTTTTTCAAGCCTATCCACCAATAATTTGCCTTTAAGTCCTGATACATTTTATCTGCACCCGGATGGACCGAATATTTGGAACTATGGGCTTCCTGGAGGATAACATCTCGTAGTCCTCCATAGATTGGAACCCATATTCGTCCGTGTAATCTAAGGATTCCATCCTTGCTAAGAGTCAACTGTTCTTCAGTTACTCCTAACTTTTCCTTAGGATAATTAGCTTCCAACACAGCCTCTCGTTGTGCAGCTAATATCCTCTCAATCAAATTGTTCTTGACTTCAATGCTCTTGGCATTGATTCGAGTAGGTTTTACCCTTTCTTTCCTGCTCAAGGCATCAGCGACTACATTTGCTTTGCCGGGATGGTACCTGATCTCACAATCATAATCATTCAATGTTTCCATCCAACGGCGTTGCCTCATGTTCAACTCTTTCTGGTTGAACAGATGTTGAAGGCTTTTGTGATCAGAATAAATCACAAATTTAATACCATAGAGGTAATGCCTCCACAATTTCAGTGCAAATACAACGGCACCCAACTCCAAGTCATGGGTGGTGTAATTCTTTTCGTGCACCTTTAATTGTCGTGAAGCGTAGGCAATAACCTTGCCCTTCTGCATAAGCACACACCCTATGCCTGTGTGTGATGCATCGCAATAAACTACGAATTCATCAGTACCTTCCGGTAATGTCAACACAGGAGCGTTGCTTAGCTTTTGCTTCAGGATTTCGAAAGATTCTTGCTGCTTTGGGCCCCAAATGAATTTTTCTTTCTTCTTGGTTAGGGAAGTCAAGGGCGCAGCAATCCTCGAAAAATTCTCAATAAATCTCCTGTAGTATCCTGCTAACCCCAGGAAACTACGAATTTCGGTAGGCGTCTTTGGCTCTTGCCAGTTCATGACTGCCTCCACCTTAGCGGGATCCACCTGGATACCACGCTCACTTACAACGTGACCCAAAAACTGAACCTGTCGTAGCCAGAACTCACATTTCGAGAATTTGGCGTAGAGTTTCTCACGCTGTAGTAATTCAAGAATGCAACGGAGGTGCTTCTCGTGGTCAGCTTGGTTTTTGGAATATATAAGGATGTCGTCGATGAAGACTATGACAAATTTGTCCAAGTACGGCTTACAGACGCAATTCATGAGATCCATGAACGCAGCCGGTGCATTCGTGAGCCCAAAAGGCATCACTAGGAACTCATAATGACCGTAGCGAGTCCTAAATGCTGTCTTATGCACATCTTCATCTCTGACCTTTAGCTGATGATAGCCCGACCTTAAGTCGATCTTCGAGAAGTAGCTCGCTCCTTGCAGCTGATCGAACAGATCGTCGATCCTTGGTAAAGGATATCTATTCTTGATGGTAACTTTGTTCAGCTCACGGTAATCGATGCACAACCACATCGATCCGTCCTTTTTCTTTACAAATAGGACAGGTGCTCCCCAGGGAGACGAACTAGGTCTGATAAAACCTTTTGCCAACAGTTCATCCAACTGGGTCCTTAATTCCTTCATTTCCGTCGGAGCAAGCCTGTAAGGCGCTCTAGCTATAGGAGCTGCTCCAGGTATGATATCTATTCTGAATTCCACTTGTCTATCTGGTGGTAAACCAGGTAGTTCTTCGGGGAAAACATCAGAATATTCAGAAATAACGGGAAGATCCTCTATCTTTGGCTTGGGCTCTTCGAATATCACTTGAGCCATGTAAATGACACAGCCTCTCTTCAAACATCTAGAAGCTTTGAGCATAGATACGTCCTCGGGTAATCCATACTGCGTGTCTCCTCGAATGGTAAGCGATCCACCACTCGGAGTCTTTAGCACAATATGCCTTCTGTTGCAAATGATTTGGGCCTGATTACGGGATAACCAGTCCATGCCTAGAACAATGTCGAAACCCGCTAGTTTGAAGGGAAGTAGAGATAGAGGAAAAGAGTGGTTCTTAATGGACATTTCACATCCCTCTAGAACAGTGGAGACGGTTTCTATCGTGCCGTCTGCTAACTCTACCTCGTATTTCATATCTAGGGTTTTGATAGGCATATTCAGTAGTTTGCAAAATTTTTGGTCTACAAAGGATTTGTCAGCGCCTGAATCGAAAAGTACTCTGGCAAATATATTATTTACGAGAAAAGTACCTGTAAGTACATTGTCGTTCAGCACAGCCTCCTTTGCATCCATACGGAAGACTCTCGCATTTGTCTTCTTGTTCTCTTCTGGTTTCCTGGCATTCTTGGGACAGTTACTCTTGATATGCCCCTTTTCGTTGCAACCATAGCATGTTGCATCCTTGATTTTCTTGCAGTCCACCGTCTTATGGTCCTTGGACTTGCATAGTCCACAGGCAAAAGACTTTGGCTGGGACTGTGAATTCGACCAAACCTACATTTTCCAGAATGGGGTTTCTGGCAAACTTTGCATTTGGGCCTTTCTCCAGCTTGCCCATCTTTCTTTGCTTCAGTTCCTCTCTTGCCTTCACCGTTTCCATGGTGTTTCTTTCCTGACCTCCGTGAGGTGTCGTCCTCACGCTTCCTCTTTTCCGCCTCCTTGCTCCTTAGCGTCCTCAGACGGACAACATCTAAAGTGAGAGACAAGGAGAGGTCAGTTACTGACCTGAAGGTCGTCGGCCGAGAGGCCTTCACACTAGCCTTTATCGCAGGCTCTAAGCCCCCAATGAAACGGGCGATTCTTCTGGACTCTGGTGTCACAAGGTACGGGACCAGGCGAGACATCGTATTGAAGCTCGTCAAATAGGCCTGGCAGTCCAGGTTTGTCATTACCAGTGACACAAAATCAGACTCGATCTTCTCTACCTCATGCTGAGGACAGTAGTTTTCCTTAATGAGAGCAATAAATTCCTCCCACGTCATCTTGTATAGAGCAGACTTACCGGATGCCTGTACCAACGCTCTCCACCATGCTAGGGCCTCGCCCTTAAATGATTGTGACACAAATTTCACCACATCCTTCTCCGCACACCCACTGATGTCCACAATAGTGTCCATCTCATCCAGCCAGGTGATACAATCCACAGCACCCTTCTCCCCTGTGAATTCCCGGGGCTTACAAGACACGAAGTACTTGTAGGTGCAACCCTTGGCACCGGACGCATCAGTATATTCTCGTTCTCGACGAATACTATTCTCAGCAGACGAGTGATTATCGTCATCTTTCTTGGGTTTGGAGAGTGGTTTGGGTTGTGACTTTGGTTTGGAGGGTGGTTTTGCTACGGTTCTGCCTTGAGACTTAGTATATTGACGATCCAGAGCTGCCTGAACAGCGTTGTCAATCAGAGCCTTTAACTGTGCGCCTGTCAGATGCACTTGCGCATTGTCGTAGTCATCTTCATTTGTATGGCTATTCTCTCCATTGGGATCCGCCATTGTAACTTGAATCTGTTACAGAAGATAACAAAATTTTATTCAGGAGCTTATTATAGAATTATCTTTTATGACAAGTCGTTAACCATGATAACAGAGACCATATTTGGTTAACTTATTACTCACTTGATCTTAGGATTTGAATATATCCTATTTTAGCTATAATAATAATATTGGCGGCGTAAAGCCTAATCACGAGGATGTTTTGTAATATTAGCCGAGATTTCAGAGAATCAAAGGCATAGAGATTTGAACCGTAGTTCTTTTATCTCTTTCTGACAGGGAGTCATTGACCACCGCTGTCTTTTGTCGTTATAAGACAATTATTACGGCCCATAGGCATTACATCACTAGTGGATGTTTTAATATGGTTGGCCCGTAGGCACTACATCACAAATGGATGTTTTAATAAGGTTGGCCCGTAGGCACTACATCACAAATGGATGTTTTAATAAGGTTGGCCCGTAGGCACTACATAACAAATGGATGTTTTAATAATTTGATCACCTTTATTGGTGATTTAACCCATGATTTATAATTCATTCAGTTGGGTCTTTGAAATCCTTTAAAGGATTATTGTATAAGAATGACGTGTGTGATTTTAACGAATCACATCTGCCATGATTGTCAACATACTTGCAGAGGTTAACAGGGAATCTGAATCTTTTAATCAGGTCATACCATCTTGGCCGGATCTTAAAAGACACTGGGCTAGGTTTCACTCTTAAGATTCTTTATTTAGGCAGATCAATTTAAAAGGAATGGTTTTGATTTATTTCATATATAGTGATAACAAAATGAAATTCATAATATAACATTCCAAAATATTAATACGATTACACACCGCCCTAAACGGGACTTTTAAATGGTACATACCTCCATAGAGGTTTAAAATAAGTGACAAGTCCACACAGGGACTAACATAAGATAAGTGTCCATGCAAGGACTAAAAGATAAGTCCACGTAGGGACTGAAATACGATAAATGTCCACGCAGGAACTTATTTCAAAGTAGAAATTTCATTAGTACAACTATTAAGGGCTAGGGGTCACGTTTCTTCTTTTTGCCCTTTAATAGGTTCGCCAAGCCTTTGAGAAATCCTCGGTGGCTCTTTTTCTCTTCCTCGAACACTCTCTCCACACGATCTAGTCGTTGGAGTATCTCTTCCTGTTCAGGAGGAGAGAAACGTGGTTGTGGCGCTTGTTGCAGACCTGGAGGTCTGGGAGGTATTGGATACCCATGAGCTGAGTAGTCCGGTGCTCCCATGTTCCCATGAGCTCCGTCAGGATAGCGTGCATTCTATCTAGCCGACACCACATATGGGTCGCGCTCATAATTGTAGTTGTAATGTGCTTGTGACGGTTCGAACGAGTTGTAAGCCGTTGGACCCGTGTAAGCAGGTATGGGTTGGTCATACCCAAATGGCGGCGAATTTGGTGCAGCTGGTGCGGAGTTCGCCTCCTGTATAGGACTTGAAGGTCCTTCTTCTTGTAGTGGCGGATAGTGGCTACTACTAGAGTGTCGAGGGGTGCTGAAGTGGAAATCCCCTCCTCCTCGTGTGGACATACGAGCATTTGTCCTCCTACGCCTAGGCGGATCAGGCATTACTGGCTGTACCGGTGGCGGAGGTGGTGGCGTAACTGCCACGAAGCGTGAATCCTCGGAGGGATCCTGCGGATGTCGCGGTTGTTGTGATGTCTGCTGAGGTGGTGTGTAGTACCACTCATGTCGGTCGAACAACGCTTGGAAACTATCTGGCCCCTGATAGGGTGTGCCATGGAAGGATGACCCATCAGAGACTTCTATCGGATGCGTGGGCGTACCACGAGCAGGTTCTGTCGGATCCGTATCTTCGTCCATATGATCTTCGGAGAAGTGATCTTGTGGCCCTAGTGGAACAAAACCTGAAGGTTCCTGGATGTAGTCAGCTGGATTAAACTGACCTCTGAAGTATGGAGTAGGGTCGTCGTAATTTCGGTGCGATACTGAACGTTGTAGAGGTATGAAGGAGGGTTGCGGGTTGTTGGGATCATTCTCTGAATTTGGCCCGAATGAGTGCCGGTATGATGGCGTCGAGCTGTGCGAGGTGGAATGCCTCGCAGGTTCGTAAAGGTCTCTTCGCCTCTGCGGTTCTTCACTCCTTGTAGTCGAAGGAGCTCGCGTACCTGAAGGTATGGCTTCGTGATCGTGATGAGTAACGATCTCTCCTCTGCCTCTTCTTCCCCTTCCTCTTCCTCGGAATATCACTGGCGGCATGTTTCCTGCTTTATAAAACTTTAAATACCAAGAATAAAAGAAAAGACAAAATTGGAATAAAAATTTCGAATTTGTCCTAAGTTCTTGTCTAGACTCAAGTATGTGCAATTGTGTCACTGAGATTAAACACATTAGGATAGTGTTTAATTCACTCAATGTTGGCTCTGATACCAACCTGTCACACCCCGATTTCCACGTGTATCACCGGTGGGCCCGGTGGGGGATTTCCGTGACGTAGTTGGCAACAATATAGTCAAACCACACAATTATATGAATGCACAGCGGAAGCAAAAAGATAAATATAATTCAACCTTTTGAATGTAATATCAAGTGCATTACAGAAGTCGAATTGTATCCACAGGGGATCAAAATAATAATAAAGTATTGTTCAGTCAGATACAGCATCAAGCTTGCGAGACTTATCACGATGCTAGGAAGCTACTACCAGCCAATTTCGTGTAGTACCTGCACTTAATCTTTTTGGGAAAATACGTCAGTTTACACTGGTAAATACGTTCAACTGACACATTTGAAAATGTTTATTAAAATTGGTTTGAATGCACGAGGCACAAACTCTTTTATAACTTGGGAAAATTATTAAAATCTTGTGAACGGATTACATGTCCTTTTATGCGTTCGGTAGCTCGGATCCTGTCCGGGTTAAAGATTAATAGACACACCACATTGCGTAAAACCGTAGTGTAAAAACCAACGGCTACGTCTTTTAATAATGATGTCGACATAATATACCGGGTGTACGCCTACACCGGGATGTCGAGGTCGTGGCCATTTCGTAAAATGATGCCAAGGATATCCGGGACAACGGTCATTAACCCCCCAAAGGCTTTTAAGTAACAAGACTGTTTAAATGAGCCGATCACATTATTCAATTAACCACCTAAGCGATGGAAGATATGATGCTCAATCAAGCGGTATTAATATACCGTATCCCAAGCCCGTATCAGGGAAAATAAGTTAAAGTATTTACCTTTGCAAGTATATTCCTTAATTTGATTAAATCACCGATAGCTTTTACTGGGGCTCCTATTCTGGAACGAAGGTTTTAATTAACCTATTAGAATCCTAACGAGTCTTTATATTGGCCGTAGCCTAGACCGGTTGGTTCCGAAATATAAATACGGTTTAATCGCGCGAAAAGGCGAAAACCGAGAATGGAGTGTGATTCTGACCCAACAAGTTCAGAGACTTGTTTTATATGGGTTTAAGGTTCACACTCTGGATTTCGGGGTCAAAATAATATGGTTTGACCCATGTCGGCTAATTTATGAAAACTAGTTTCATAAGCCGAATCGTGCGCGCAATAGGCGCAACGGTTAACTATGAGAGTCCTACGCTTATTTCCTAAGTCAATATGCCTTAAAGAGGTTGTGGTATCAGTAGGATACCTTCCGTGATGCCCGTAACGAGTTTAAGTTAATATTATGCCCCGTAGGGGTTTTTCGGTCATTTTAAAGACTTTTATGGAGCCTTTCGAGTTCTACAGGAAATCTGAGTTTCCCGAACAGTTTATAAAGTTTAAAATACTTTATTTATTATTTAAAATCAGTAGCAACTGGAATCGGGTCAAAAGACCTTGTAGAACTCAAGTTTTGGCCGAAAAGGGCATATTCGGTATTTACCGAACCGTAGCCATAACCGCAGGTTATGAGCAAGGTAAAAATTATTAAAAATCTTTAAAATTCCAAAAATATTATTTTACAACAGTGGGTTAAAGTTTTGGTGACGAAATCTTGGTTTAGATAGGCGTTATGCTAATTGCGCCGTTTATTACAAAAGTTTACTTTAATTGCGCTTTTTAGCATAACTCTCATTCTAGACCTCGGATTGACGTGAAACTTTAAGGACATGCTTATAATTTAGTAAGCAAGGTTATGGTCCGTTCACGCGTCCGAAATGCTCGTTTTATTTTCAAAAGGCCGTTACGGTCAACTTTTAGGCGATTAACGGAAATGCGTAAAAGACTCTGACAAACAATGAACCGGTCACAGAGGTTTATACCATCATGTAACCTGGTCCTAATAGAGTCCTAAGGCATATCTATACCTCACTAAAACGGGTCAGAACTGAAGTCAATGCAAAAGTCAAACTTTTGCGACATTCGGCTCCGAACCGGTTCAATATAGCAAATGACCGAATCAAACGAGCGTAAACAAGTTTATAAACTTTATATCATGTTTTATGATCATCAAAACAGGTTTCATAGTATATACATTACAGATTATGCAAGATTCGCAAACATAGCTTTCTGTTGACTTTTTTAAGCATTCGTTTGACTCGACATTTGAACTAGTTAGAGTGGTGATCAGAGGGAACCCTTTTAGAGGTTTATTACCCACATAAATACCAACTCATAACTACTTTTGATCCGTCATAAGCCTGAGCCATTACGGATTTATTTTGAAGTCAAACCGTATTTACGACGGTTTGGTTTTTAGCTATTTACTAAGTATAATTCAAACTACAAAGGATCTAATGGATTTACAGAAGTTGAGACTTGCTTAGAGAACAAAGAAGAAAGCTTGAGAGCTCTTAGACACTTAAAATGTTTTGAGTTAACAAAGAAGAAACCAGAGAAGTGTTTTGAGTTGTGATGAAAGTTATGAACACAATGTGCCTATTTATAGTCAAAGGCAAGGTCCAAGATCATCATACACCACTCTACAACTGATCATGGATGGATGGCATGTGTCCTAGAGAGTTATGGGTCGAGTAGGGGGCATCCATACTTCTGAGAAACCCATTACTCCTTGTTTGGCCGTTTAAATCAGCCAACAGCCAACAATCTGTCGCTGGGCGTCGCTTACGGACCGTATGGCTTCGGCCTTGCGGTCCGTAAGCCATAGGCGGATCATCAGCAATCATTCCCCCTCCTTACGGTCTGTAAGGCCTACCCTTTACGGTCCGTAAGGGGTCAAAAATAAATCTTTTTAAATCTTTTAGTAATGATTATAAAATCTTGGTAATTAATTACCTGACCTTTCGGGTTTCAAGGGGTAACTTTGCGATATGGCCCTTGATTAATTACAGTTAAGGACCTCGCGCTATTTACCCGTATTGTTAAGCCCCCGGTTAGATTACTTATTATCCGGAAAGCCCTAAATTATATTATTGACGCTTTTAACCCTTCTGATACGAATTTGATCATAACTTTCTCGTTTTAAAACGGAACTTCGCGGAATTTATACAGTATATTCTGGTGAGCGTATAATATTGTTACAAAGCCTCGGGAACGTTAAAGGGTCGCTCGTAATCTCTCACTTTCTTCCACGTTTCGCTTCCGTACGATCCATGATTTATTCGTTTGAAGGTACGAGCATCATTTAGGGTTACTATACAGTATTTTTACCCTTTGTTGACATTTATAACCCTCGAATTTACATACTTTCAAGGCTTGTCAAAATTAGTCCTTTATTTAATATCAATGCCACGTGTAATCAAATGACACATGTTAACACATCATTGGACACAAAATTTCGAGGTGTTACAGTCCGGAACTTGATCATAAGTTACACATACCATATATAACCTAAACATGGCTTAGAAATAAGCTTTGATAGGTTCGGTGTGCGAAAACATGCTTATATGATCTTACAAGGACTAAAAGTGTCAAAAACGGCGTAAGTTTGCATTTTCGCGCATATCTTACGTTCTGGCCACATATGGACATCCAAAATTTTTGTATACACTAAAATATTTTTATTTTAGTGATCGGCATGCAAAAATTCCACTCGTCGCTTAATTTGGTTCGTTTTCGTGTCCGTTTGAGTTTCGTCGTAATTTAACGAAGAATGCGACCGTACGACCAAACGAGCCGACATCCGAGAGTTTTCCGAACACATTTTGAGTCCTCTAAACTTCATTGACCTTGTAGAGCCTTGAAAATGGCTTAACGGGGATCAAAAGGGGCTGAAATGGGCTTAAAACAAGTGCAGGGACCTGAACTGTAATTGATGAAAACTGTTGCTGATCTGCTGCATTCACACGGGCCGCGTAAGCCCCACTTGTATCTTACGCGGGCCGCCTGAAACCTCCCAGCGACAGAAAATGATTTTTAGCAACTGTTTGATACTTCAGGGACTGTTTATGCCATTTTTATTGTGTGTTAACCAAGTTAACACCTCTCCAAGGCTTTAAACCTGCTTACAACACTTGTATGGTGGAGATTTATTGCTTCGAAGTTACACAAAAACTTGGCATGATCTCATGAACTCACCACAACTATAAATTGCATGACCCTTTCATTCATTCCTTGCTCATTTCCTTCTTTTCTCATCTCTAATCTGCATTGGGAGCTCTCTCATCTGATTTGGGAAGTTATTCTTTGTAGAAAAGATAGCAAGGACCCATAGTGAGCATTCTTTCATTCTTTTTATTGCTTACTAGTTTAAAAAGTCAAACAGTGTTTGACTTTCAGTTTGACCAGTCTTTGGTCAATGCAAAGTTCGGTTGAACTTTGCAACGTGATTGTAATCACGTTGGTTATAATCCTTAGTGATTATACCCGCTGATTACCACGTTAACTAGGTATAGTGACGAGTCAAAGTTTTGGTCAAAATGCGTTTTAGCACGCATTTTGCAACGGAACTACTTTTAGGTATCAAAACACTTTGTTTTGACACCAAATCAGTAGGTTAAACATATTTTGACATGTTTAACTCGTCACTATTGGTTAGTGCTTGTTTAGGGTCGTAAGTTAAGCGGTCTAAACAACTGCTTACACTTTCGAACCCGACCCGTTTGGTCGATCTTTAGGATCCGACCAAGCTTAGTTAGTGATCATAGTTGCATAGGGAATAACCTCTGAGGTTATACCTTATGATCACATAGGATTGGTTAGTCGTATGCTAGTTAGCTTGTATGCCCATAGGAAATGACCAAAATGCCCTTTTGAAGCATAAATCCGTATTTTGACTATGTGAACATATTTTTGGCATATAAACTAATTTAGTAACATGTTTAGGGAATTGGGCATGTAAGACTTGGCATAGCACATAGTTAACCATCCGAACATAGTTTTATGCAAACGACGCGTTATAGTGGCTTATGTTACCATAATGTGTCGAAACGGGGCACTTAGGTAGACTTTCAAATCAGAATGTAGGGCCTATTAAATCATACCATATGAATTCAATTACTCATTTGATTTATAGAACCTCATTCTATCTTATCTCCCGATTTAGGATCCGTTTATTAACATAGTTACCTATACTAGGTGCCGTTTGATTTCGTGATACTTGGAGCTTAAATTGGTCTTATTCTCAAGACTAATTAGCGATCCCAAGTGAGTACATAGTTCCCCTCTTTTACCGTTTTCAAATACTTTGGGGTGATACACATGTACATACGTGTTACTTTCGTGCATTTCATGCTTTTATGACATAAACATGCTAGTTTCATCTAGTACATATCTAGTACATGATTTCAATTATGTTTTGCTATGTATGTTAAGCATGCTAGCACATTGATTTATTACACATTTGCTGCATATGTTTACTTAGCATATGTACACATTGTTTTACATGACATTTCTGCTATGTATGTTACTGAGCATGCTAGCACATTGTTTTACATGAACATTTCTACTAGGCATGTTTACTTAGCATACCTAGTACATGGTTTTCACACGCTACATTGGTTATGACATTTGGTGTGTTTAATCGAGACAATAATACATTCATTTACATTGATCACGCCGCTCGGACTTATGTAATGGTACAATAGGAATTGACAACTCCCGTTTCCGACTTCCTAGGTTTGTTTAGAAGTTGGGAATGACAGAATCCGACTACATAACTTAGATAAGCCTTTAATTTGTTTAAAGGTTTGTCGCCACAGTCGCAAGGTTTGAATGTATGCGATTAACATCACTGCATAAATGTTTGTAATTATAAAGCATTGTTTTTCTGCAAAGCATAACATTTGATTTAAACTTAGGTTTATTCAAAAACCTTGTTTTGTACATTTTCCCTATGGTTGAGTAATTACTAGTTATTCACCATACATGACATTTGTTTTCACATTGATATCATTACATAGTTTAAGTAGATGATTTCCTACTTGCTATGCATTTCATTGGTTATACATGATACATGTTACACATGACATTAAACATGGTTTATGCATGAACATTTTGACATTAGACATGACATTTTATTGGTTATTGATAAGTGACTTATGTAACGGGGCTATGTGTTATATGATAAAAGCATGGTGGATACGCCGCTGGTACTTCCTATATATAAGTGCTTTTATTGTATTATACATCGTTGCGTTATCTAAACCACTTGGGCAAGACATGAAACATTTTATACAAGAACATGACACTGTTTTACAAATTATATATTTTATACAAATTCATTTTTACTTAGCTATTCATTTAACCATGCATTTGTCCTTTCACCATCATTTGATTTTCATATCGGTTTTTATATGATTTCATAAAGGAAAACATTTTACAAGGTTCATGACTACATTTTTGGTAAACACTTTTCAAACCACAAGTCATGAATCCTGCATAAACAAAACCTATGTATCTCACAGGCATTTTTATGCTGACGTACCTATTTTTACATGTGTTTCAGGTGCTAATGCATGATGTTGTGTGTGCTTCACTTAGGCGGACTCGGGCCTTAGTGACTTAAAAGACAGTTATTATGTTATTTTAGTTTGAACTCAAAGACAATGTAAACTTTAATCTTAATAATACATAACTTTAATTACCATGGTTGTTGAAACAATAATTCTGTCGAAATCACTCCCCTGCGTTTCCGCCGCGGTTTTGGTTGTTTTGACGCGGCCGGGGTGTGACAGAAGAGTTGGTATCAGAGCCAATGGTTATAGGGAATTAGGTTATTAGTAATGCTTTGACCTAGATTATAACTTCTTAGGACGCTAACATAAGTTTACTTGTGTTTAGATCTTAAAACAATACACGTCACCTATCCTTAGGTGATGACCAAAACACGAACACAATTTTCCAAAATGATTTTGAAATCAATCATCTATCCTTAGATGATTTCTTTTTGGCTTTGTGCCTTCGGAGTTTTTCAAAATCTCGTCAAAGTTTGGGTCTAAATAACGTGAACACGTGCAAACTGGAAGAGTGAATGCCTGTACCCTGAGTTTTCTGTCTAAGGCTAGAGTGTTCGTACAAATCCGCAGTATCGGACCAGTCACTCTTACCTGGGAACTCTTGGGGTGAGTGTTCACTTTAGAATGCCTCCTCAACGTAACGTTCCTCAACCTGATGCCGAACTGGCAGCTATTATAGCACAGTAGATGGCTGCTATGCTACCTGGTCTCATAACTCAAATAAACCAAGCCACCAATAACAATGTTAATGCACCTGCTCCGTGCAACTTTAAACAGTTTAACTCGGCTAAACCACTCAAGTTTAGTGGTACTGAAGGAGCAACAGGGCTTCTCCAGTGGTTTGAGAGTCTTGAGGGCACATTTCGCCATGTTCAGTGTCCGAACAATTGTAAGGTCGAGTTTGCTTCGACTGTTTTTCAAAAGAGGGCTCTTACCTGGTGGAATGGGGTAATGAGAGACCGAGGTGCTGATGTTGCTTTGGGTCAGACTTGGGAGGAACTTCGGGCTCTCATGATGAGGGAATTCTGTCCTCGTCACGAGCAGAGGGCACTCGAAGATAAGTTCCATGATCTGAAGCAAGACAGTGGTGAACACCGGGCTTACACAGACAGATATGAGGAGCTAAGCTTGCTCTGTCCTACTATGGTCATGCCTTTGGATAAGGCAATCGAGAGGTACATAGACGGTTTGCCAGATCCTGTTCAGGATATTGTCACTGGCAGCAACCCTACTACCGTCCGACAGGCCATTGAGCTAGCTGCAACCCTTACTGAATCTCAAATCAAAATGGGTAAACTCCACAGAAAGGGTGATAAGAAGCAGAAACATTCTGATAGCACCAAGGATAACAAGGGCAAGAAGACTGCTGAGTCTTCAAAGAAATCGAGGAAGCGCAAGGCTTCCAAGAATTTTGCTGTCACTACTCAGACTAATCAGGCTGCTCCTAATCAGGCTGCACAGAATCAGGCTGCACAACCTGCTGCCAAGAGGCAGTATGCGGGAAATGCACCTCTGTGCAACAGATGTAATAGCCATCACTAGCCACAGTTGCAATGTCGCATCTGCACAAATTGTGGCAAGTCTGGTCATCTCGCGAACACCTGCTGTTTTGCTCCGAACCAAAATCAGGCAGCTCAAAACCAAGCTGTGCAAAACCCTGCCCAGAATCCTGCACGACCTCACTTTCCGCCTGGTTCGTGTTACAATTGTGGGGATCTGACCCACTACAGGAACAACTGCCCGAGGTTGGCAAACGCAAATCAGGCATCGGCTCGTGGTAGAGCTTTTAATCTGAATGCAAATGAGGCACGTGCAGATAATGAAGTGGTGAACGGTACGTTCCTTGTTAACAACCATCATGCTTCTGTTCTATTTCATTCGGGTGCCGATAAGAGTTTTGTGTCCTTAGCATTTGAGCCTTTGCTTGCGATAACTAGAACAAAACTAGGAAAGCCCTTGACAGTAGAAGTAGCTAGTGGTGAACCTGTTGTACTCGACTCAGTTCTTCGAAATTGCCAGTTGAATCTCAATAACCATCTTTTCCCTATTGACCTCAAACCGATGCAACTCGGGAGCTTTGATGTTATTGTAGGAATGGATTGGTTATCCAAGTACCATGCTGAGGTGGTATGTTTTGAGAAGTTGGTCCGTATACCGCTTTCAACTGGTGAGATCTTAGAAGTTCGTGGGGAGAAACCCATCGGCGGTCTTAAGCTCATGTCTTGTACCCAAGCCCGCAAATACCTAGGAAAGAACTATGTTGCTTTCTTAGCACATGTTGTAGAGGAGAAAGGCAAGGGTAAGACTATCCAAGATATCCCTGTTGTTCGGGATTATCCAGAGGTATTTCCTGAATTACCTGGTTTACCCCCTGTACGCCAAGTTGAGTTCCGCATTGATCTTGTGCCTGGTGCAAATCCTATTGCTAAGTCACCTTACCGACTTACATCGTCTGAGATGCAAGAGTTATCTAAGCAGCTTCAGGAGCTATCTGACAAGGGATTCATCCGTCCAAGCTTTTCCCCTTGGGGCGCTCCTCTCCTATTTGTGAAAAAGAAAGATGGATCTTTCAGGACGTGTATCAATTACCGTGAGCTTAACAAGCTTACCATCAAGAATCGATATCCCCTACCTCGCATTGATGATCTCTTTGATCAGCTACAGGGTGCTACTTACTTTTCAAAGATTGATCTGCGTTCTGGGTATCATCAACTTCGAGTTCTCGAAGAAGATATTCCCAAGACAGCCTTTCGTACGCGTTATGGTCATTATGAGTTTACTGTTATGCCCTTCAGTTTAACAAATGCTCCTGCTGTTTTCATGGACTTGATGAATAGGGCTTGTAAGCCTTATTTGGAAAAGTTCATCATCGTTTTCATTTATGATATTTTGATCTATTCTAAGACTCGAGCTGATCATGAGCAACATCTTCGTCTTACAATGGAGCTCCTAAAGAAAGAACAGCTTTTCGCCAAATTCTCCAAGTGCGAATTCTGGCTTAAGGAAGTTCAATTTTTGGGGCACATCATCAACGAACAAGGTATTCATGTAGATCCCGCCAAAATCAATGCGATTAAGGATTGGGATACTCCTACTACTCCTACCGAGGTTCGTTCATTTCTTGGTCTAGCGGGTTATTACTGCCGTTTCATTGAAAACTTCTCCAAGATTGCGGTTCCTCTCACTGCTTTAACTCAGAAGAGCAAACCTTTTGAGTGGGGATCCAAACAGGAAGAAGCTTTCCAGACCTTGAAACAGAAACTCTGTGATGCGCCTATTCTATCCTTGCCCGAGGGTAACGACGACTTTGTCGTGTACTGTGATGCAAACAACTTAGGCCTTGGCTGTGTTCTTATGCAAAGAAACAAAGTTATATCCTATGCATCAAGACAACTGAAAGTACACGAGAAAAACTACACAACTCATGATTTTGAGTTAGGTGTAGTAGTCTTTGCTCTCAAAATCTGGAGACACTACCTTTATGGTACAAAGTGCGTAGTGTTTACTGACCACAAAAGTCTCCAGCATATTTTCAATCAGAAAGAACTTAACATGAGGCAACAACGTTGGGTTGAACTCCTAAATGACTACGATTGCGAAATTCGCTACCATCCTGGTAAGGCGAATGTCGTGGCTGACGCATTGAGTCGTAAGGAACATGTCAAGCTTCACTGTGTTCAGGTTCGATCTGACATTCAAATCCGCATAATTCAGGCTCAGCATACTTGTGTTACACAAGACTTGATGGGTAAAGAATTACCGTGTCATACTAAGCCCGAGCTTGAATTGAAAGACTTTTGGATTTTCTATTTCATGGGACGTTTGTGGGTCCCAAGTATAGACGATCTTTCGCACCTTGCTTATGGATGGAGCTCATAAGTCTCGTTATTCTATTCATCCTAGTGCAGACAAAATGTATAAGGATCTTCGAACCCAGTGTTGGTGGCCGGGTATGAAGAAAGACATTGCCTTATATGTTTCCAAATGCCTTACTTGTCTTAAGGTTAAGGCAGAACATCAACATCCCTCTGGATTGTTGGAGCAACCAGAGATTCTGGTTTGGAAATGGGAAAACATTGCTATGGATCTCATTATCAAGCTGCCGCGCACTAAAAGAGGTCATGACACAATTTGGGTAGTTGTTGATCGTCTTACAAAGTCAGCACATTTCTTGCCGATCCGTGAGGATCTATCTGCTGACAAGCTTGCCAAGATATATGTTGATGAGATTGTATCTCGACATGGTGTTCCTTTGAATATTATGTCTGAAGAGATGCTAGATTCTCGTCTCGCTTTTGGAGAACCATGCAATCTGCCATAGGTACCCAACTTAATTTGAGCATAGCATACCATCCGCAGACAGATGGTCATTCTGAGAGAACAATCCAGACACTGGAGGATATGCTTGGAGCTTGTGTGATCGATTTTGGTGGTAGTTGGGATTCGCATCTTCCATTGATCGAATTCTCCTACAACAATAGTTATCACTCTAGCATCAATATGGCTCCTTTCAAAGCTTTATACGGTCGAAAATGTCATTCACCGGTCTGCTGGAATGAGATAGGTGAAGCTCAGCTTACTGGGCCCGATCTCATTCTAGAGACTACAGATAAGGTCAAGAAGATTCGTGATAACCTACAGACAGCTAGAAGCCGTCAAAAGTGTTATGCGGATCGACAACGCAAGCCCTTAGAATTCCAAGTTGGTGATCACGTCCTACTCAAGGTATCCCATTGGAAAGGTGTGATTAGATTTGGGAAGAAAGCAAAACTTGCACCGCGTTATGTTGGACCATTCAAGATCGTTGAAAGAATCGGAAAAGTAGCCTACAGATTAGAGCTACCTCCTGAACTTGGAAATGTTCATCCAACATTCCACGTGTCCAATCTCAAAAAGTGTTTAGCTGATGAGAACCTCCACATACCACTTGATGAAATTCGTGTTGACAACACGATGCACTTCATTGAGAAACTGGTGGAAATAATGGACCGTGAAGTCAAAAAGCTCAAACGCAAGCGCATTCCTATTGTCAAAGTTCGCTGGGAATCTAAACGTGGCCCAGAGTTTACTTGGGAACATGAAGATCAGATGAAAGCGAAATATCCGCATCTATTCTCACGAGTTTCCTCTAAATAAATTTCGGGACGAAATTTCCTGAAGTAGGGGAGACTATGACATCTGTGCTTGTGATGTCATTATACATGTAACAACCCGCACTTTCGTGCGTTGTTACTACTCGATACACTCGTTACGCCTAGCACCAGAGATTCGGATCATAATGTAACTATATCAGATCTATCGCTAAGTCAAGGTATAATCGAATAATTACGCATATTCTATCGCTATTACAAACCTATTTTCAATAAATTATAACACTCACGATGATGTTAAGTGAGGGCTTAATCTACCCTCCTCAATAACCGTGAGGTGTCTAAACGTAAACAAGCAACGCTAACAAAGACTATCGGGTGAGTACCATGTCTCCAGCCATCATGACGATGACGGGAACACGAGCAAGTAGTGCCCCGATAATCATTGTGGCACATCACATCGAAGAACGCACTCGAAGGCACGCGTAACTCGATCATCGCACCGAATATTGGATATATAGATACGTATATACGGCCCTTTTTGTGATTAATTATAATAAATAATTAAATAATTATATAAATATATGAAAATACGGCCAAAACAGTCGAAATCGCGCCAAAAACGAGGACCCAGGGCTTCCGTACGGACGGGCCAGCCAAATGGCTGGGCCAGTCGATCGGACGGGCCAGCCGATCGGCTGGGCCGCCCGATCGAACGGGCCAGCCGATCGGCTGGGCCGGCCGATCGGACAGACAGCCAATCGGCTGGGCCCATCTGATCGAACGGACCGGCCGATCGGCTGGGCCGTCCGATCGGACAGGCCAGCCGATCGGCTGGGCCGGCCGAACGGGCCAGCCGATCCGGCCCACCTTTCCTCCTTTTTCCTCCTCCCTTGCCTATAAATACCCCTCTTTCACCCTCAAACACTTGTTGTTGCTGCTGTTACCCGACCAAGACGTTCCAGCCCCTTAATCTTCCGATTTCTCGCGATTCTTGTAAGTTTTCAACTCAAATCTTGTACTTCCTTGATCTAAATACAATCCTTCATCTTTCTATCTTTCAAAATCCGACTTTTAACCGTGAAATCAACGGATTCGAAGTGTTCTAGGGTGATGTCATCATGGAGTTCTTCAAAGGTGATGTCATCCCATGAAGAACAACTCAGATCCGAATGGTTTCTATGCGATTCTTCATGAATCTCGTCCAAATCTATGTTTTCTAATCAAAAGGCCATGGATCGAGAAGTTCAGAGTGATGTCATCACAAGGTTCCTATGAACTTCAAGTGTTGGCCTCATTCCACCAAGAACAACTCAGAATCCAGGGATTTCTAAGAATAATCAAGGTTTTCATATCTGATCTATATACAAAAACGGTAGAAACAGAGCTTAGGCCGACCTTCTACTCATTCTTAGTGTCGTGTTGGTCGAGGGTCTGATTCCTACCGAGGAGACGACCAATTTCGGGTTAAACATGGAAAAACCGTCAAGAACGGCCAGTTCTGATGAAACGGGGTGATTCCCGGCCGTTAGAACAGGTCGGAATTGATGGGATTTCAGTTGTTCAACACGTCACCACAACGTCTCGACCAAAAACACCGAAAACACTCGAAAATCATCAAGAACAGCTGGACAGGCTGGCCGATCGAACGGCCCACTCGATCGAGCGGTCCATCCGAATGGGCCAGCTCAGTTCAATTTTTCGTCCAAATTCACGTAATTCGATACCGTTTAACGCGTAATCCAATACTTATGCAATTAGTCTGAAATCAGGACATTCTCAGGCACCATCCCGTCAATCCAACCGAATACGCACTGTGAGTATACTTGACCCCTTTTATCGAATTTTGGGTGTAACATACGTTTCTTATAAATCGAACTTATCAAACGAATGATTCAAATTGTCAACCTATCACTTGCGAATAACTGTTTGCATAGATATACGTGATGCTAGTTGCATGTATACTAGGACTTATACTCGTGACGTCCCACCCAGACTAGTATAGTACTATTGCGCCCGACAGGGTCTAGTTATGCCATCGAAGAGTCGAGCATCGAGGACTTAGCTGGTAGTATCAGTTTTGTGAGTATATATGTCGTGTATTACGTTTATGCATATGGAATTTCGCAGCACTTTTAATCTATTATACTATTACATATCAAACCTGTATACTCACCAATACTTTTGTATTGACAATATTTTAATGTATGTTGCAGGATTAGTCGAAGTCTACATCAAATCAAGCTAGGAAGTCTAGAAACTCACCTAAATTCTAAGTTGACGGATTTGAATTGTTTGAGAGGACAAGAAATCTGTAATAACTTATGTGATTGTATTGTTGTTAGTATGGGATAAAAATGTAATGAGTATTATCGCAATATAGTTGTTATGGATTCTCCTGAGCAATCTGATTCGCCTAGTGCCGCGCCCCGATGATTCCGCCATCGGTTGGGGTGTGACAGATTGGTATCAGAGCCATAACTATAGGGAATTAGGCGAGACTCGACCTAGTCCGGGTCGACGTCTTAGAGAATGACCTAGTCTATAGTCTAAGCACCCACAGGCTGCCTCGTATGAACCCAGTAGGGTTTGTATTGCGCCTACCTGATGCTTCTGATCGAAATTGCAAAAACTATGACTTTGTGTGAACCCCGCATACTACAACTTCACACGAAGAAGCCTTTCCTAAGGCTGAAATACTACTAGCCTTTCCTAAGGCAGACATAATACACATATTTTCGAAAATACTTGCATCTCACAACCGAGCGATCCAGTCGAGACCAGGTGTGAAAACCAGTAACTCTCGATAGGATTGCTCACTCAGCGCATTCTTCTAGCACGAGAACCTTTCGTTGAGTCAGGAGTGACATCCATACCTCGACGAAAGCCTCCCTTTCGAAATTCTAGTGAAGCTCTCGGATTCATTCGATGAGCGTAACCACAGATTGGGAACGAAACTGTTAAGTCAGGGGTGAAACCCGTACCTTAATGAACCGTTCCACTCCCTAAAATATTTTTCAAAAGCTCTCCCCAGGGACTTGACCATCACAATGACTCGAGCCTCGCGATGATTTAGAGGATGAATGCCATGAGCTGCATCCCAGTGGAAGCATAAACCCCAGAGTCAACGCGTGTGCACGAACTTGTTGGGTGTGATTGAGTTACTTGGGTAGTCAACGCCTAAACACCCGAGGCACTCCGAGTATCTTAATAAGCCTACTACTCACCGGATTTTACGATTTGATGGACTCAGTTACGTTTTATGTGTTTAACTGCGATTATCAATTTTCGCTCCCTGTTTTACAAAGTGCACAACTCGCACAGCCATCGCAATCCAAAACAAAGACCGAATGATCGCAACAAAACTAATGTCCAATTGTCCGATTTCTCTCGCAATCCCTCTTTTAACGCGTCCTCGCGCATTCTAAACCGTAATATATGTGTGAATAAGTAAGAACTACGACTATCTATATCTAAGTACGATCAAGACATTGTGTGAAAATCTAGGAAGTTCGTGTCTCCTATGTGGCTCCTATGTGGCTCCTATGTGAAGTCTATTTATATTGCACATTACAAGTTTCGACCGCGCTCAATCGCATCGTAAACTCGAAATCATTATGATCGAATCTCATTCCAAATCTCTCTCTATCTAGATGCCTTCCAACAACTCTATCTCGAGACGAATAGCTAAGAGAAGAGCCAAACGAAGCGCCGATAAGAGGATTGCCTCGATTGTGACCAAGGAAGTGGTCAAGCTCATTCCTCAAATTGTTGCTCAAGTGCACTCTCTCATTAACTCTCGAGCCACGAAGGACTCTAAGACGGAATCGCCGCAATCTACTTTCCTCTACAAACACTTCAAAGCCTGTGACCCGATGGAATTCAAAGGTGAAGGAGGTGCGACCCAACTGCTCCAGTGGTTCGATTCTATCGAAGTCACCCTTCGACAAAGTGGGTGTCCCGATGGTTTCCGTACTACTTGTGCTACCGGGGTATTTCAATCACAAGCACTCGACTGGTGGACCGCCGAACGCAACAAACGTGGGATCTCCGCAGCTTACGCCCTCTCTTGGGACGAGCTGAAGGAACTCATGAAGGAAGAATATTGTCCCCCTCACGAAGTCCAGAAGCTAGAAAATGAATTTTGGAAAATCAAGCAAAACGGAGGTGACAATGCTGACTACACAGCAAGGTTCAAGCAGCTTAGTGCAATCTGCCCAAGTCAAGTCGACACTCCAAGGAAAGCCATCGCGAAGTACCTCCGCGGCTTACCTGAGAGTGTGGGTGATTTTGTAGAAGCTGCAAGACCTGCTACCATCGAAGAAGCCTACCATTTAGCCGCAGAGATCAACAGCAAACGAGTCTTGGACGGGATTTTCTCCAAGAAGCCTGTCAAACAAGCTCGTCAAGCAATCATCATCAACTCATCCGACGATTCCTCTGGTGAATCGATCGAAGGATCATCTGACAGCTCCTCTGAAAGCTGTTCTAAGGATTGCTCCAACAATGTCTCCATCAAATCATCAGGCAAATCCGGCAAGGATACTGCATCATCTCAGGAAGCACAACCAAGCCGCAAACGAGAGACCGTGAGCCCAGACTCATCAACAACTGGACTGCCGCAACCCGAACCTCTCCAATCAGTCCCAGTTCAACCGAAACGTGCTTACAATGGGCCCCATCCCCTGTGTTTCACGTGCACGTATCATCACCCGCCGGAAGCAAATTGTCGCTATTGCACAAATTGCAACTGGTATGGCATCGTACACAGCACTGCCGCGCAGGACCGCAACTCTGAAGGAAGTCAACAACAGCCGCAGTCTCCGCTAGTATTCTCCACAGCAACGTTATTTTGCTTTTAATGTTGTTGTAATAATGTGACTTATCGCTATCATTTCCTTTTATGTGTGGAGCTTATTTCATCTATCGTCGCATGTGGACTCTATTTCTCTTTTACTCTAGCACCACCTAAATGCTAGCACTATGTACTATATAATGTATTTTACCCTTACAACACTCTTAGAATGAGGTACGATATACGTGCAAGGAACAACTAATCGCGGGTGCACACGAGATTATTTTGGTCAGTGCACGGAGATCGTAGTGAAGTTCTAATGGTGCCATAACGTTTAAAAGCATGATCAAGGGTCTTGGCCATGTCAACAAAGCGCGACACCAAAGCACGAGGCATAAGTAGTAGGGGTAACGCAAGGTGTGCTTTACCATACTACCGAAGCTTCGTGAAGAAAGTGCCATGAGGAGTTGGACGTTATTAGACCTATTATATTATAATGGTTATTTTCAACACAATACATATCGATCACAAGGCGTAACAAAAACTAAAATCGCATCACTGCGAGACTTCTCGTAAGTCTGCGTACGCAACATAATTGCCACATCGATGGACTTAGGTAAGTTCACCCCGAAGAGCAATTGGAGCAACGCAAGACTGGTCGTAAGTCTAGAATGCAACTCAATCGCAGTTTTACTGGATCCATCTCGCAATCTAAATCACTTGATATACGGCTCGAAATCGCAATCGTATCTGGTGTGCTCATCTCGCAAACTCTAACGCTGGTTATTGTCTATTGTGTGAACTTCTACCGCCTTGTGTGGATCGCTTACCGTGGATCGCTAGACGAGTATCGAAAATCACTCGTCGCTTTTCGCTTTAACGCATTACGCGCCTATTTCATCGACTCGATACTTGTGTCATCTGTGTTATCTTGGCAGGCACGACCTCGCTTCACGAGACAAAACTAAGAGGGTCGAAACATGGTGGTGTTTTGACCATATTAGCAGACTTTCGTGGAAAAAGGCCATGCGGGCTAGCAATGGTTACTGTTTGTGGTGTAATCAACTCAATCGAATCGCGTATTGTTCACAACGCAACGAACATCGCTTATCATCTATCAGGGTCTATTGCCTATCGATATTCGGTTATCGCTTGGAATTCATCGCAGTTATGTCAAATTAGGGTACATGACATCGCTTCATGGGATAAAACTAACATGGGAAACGTGGTGTTTTCTATAATAGCAACTCTCGTGGAAACATGCCATGTAGGTTTTATGCGGAACGAATCGAAATCGCATCTAGTCGAATCAAAATCGCGTCATTCGCTATCGCTTATCAATCGTCGTCTAACCCAGTGTGCCATATCAATGTTTCGTATGATCGAACTACTCGCATTCGCTATCAACGCTTTGTCTACATCCAAGTCGCTTCAGTACTCGGTCTAGCGTCCTATCGCTTGGACCGAGGGGTCGAAATTCTATATGCGTCGTATCGGCATGCGTGACACCGCCACACGAAACAGAGGTAATATGGGTAAAACATGGTGGATACGCCGCTGGTACTTCCTATATACAAGTGTCTTACTCAAATTAACAAACTTTCGTGGGAAAGTGCCACGTGGGGCTCGATGTAAATTATTTTCTGTGCTGTTAAAGAAAACCGATTTTTATAAAATTTTGTTAAAACCGTTGGACAAGTGAAATCTCCTTACAACATGGAGAAAACATCGAATCACTTTAACTCCGTGCCTAAAGGAAGTTTCGTAAGTTCAGTTTTTCCTTAAAAACTTTTGCAATGACAAAAAGAAATCTTCCCGAAAACGATGGTTCGACAATCGAGTTTCAGCTCGAACTCACGTTGTAGGAAAATTTTCTTGAAACTTACTTTGCTGCCGATTTCTTTTAAATGTATAACTCGAAAATCTGTTCTCAAAATAACAAAAAGAACCCTCCCCATAGTGTTGGTGTGGACGTCGATGCGGTTAGCGCCGCGCCATGAGGGGATTTTCTGAAATATCTTCGAAGATTAGTCGACTATCGGTAAGTTTAAAACGTTATTGAATCGTTTTTGTGTGTGTCATCGCTTTTGGTTATTCGAATCGTATCTTCACACCGCTCTCACTCGTCGAATCTTTTATCGATCGCTCGCATATCTAGATGCTTTAATCGTTACTCTCATTTGCGTCAACTCTTACGACCCTACTAATGGATTAATTTCCGGACGAAATTTCCTAAAGCAGGGGAGACTGTCACAACCCGCACTTTCGTGCGTTGTTACTACTCGATACACTCGTTACGCCTAACACTAGAGATTCGGATCATAATGTAACTATATCAGATCTATCGCTAAGTCAAGGTATAATCGAATAATTATGCATATTCTATCGCTATTACAAACCTATTTTCAATAAATTATAACACTCACAATGATGTTGAGTGAGGGCTTAATCTACCCTCCTCAATAACCGTGAGGTGTCAAAACGTAAACAAGCAACGCTAACAAAGACTATCGGGTGAGTACCATGTCTCCAGCCATCATGACGATGACGGGAACACGAGCAAGTAGTGCCCCGATAATCATTGTGGCACATCACATCGAAGAACGCACTCGAAGGCACGCGTAACTCGATCATCGCACCGAATATTGGATATATAGATACGTATATACGACCCTTTTTGTGATTAATTATAATAAATAATTAAATAATTATATAAATATATGAAAATACGGCCAAAACAGTCGAAATCGCGCCAAAAACGAGGACCCAGGGCTTCCGTACGGACGGGCCAGCCAAATGGCTGGGCCAGTCGATCGGACGGGCCAGCCGATCGGCTGGGCCGCCCGATCGAACGGGCCAGCCGATCGGCTGGGCCGGCCGGTCGGACAGACAGCCAATCGGCTGGGCCCATCTGATCGAACGGACCGGCCGATCGGCTGGGCCGTCCGATCGGACAGGCCAGCCGATCGGCTGGGCCGGCCGACCGAATGGGCCAGCCGATCCGGCCCACCTTTCCTCCTTTTTCCTCCTCCCTTGCCTATAAATACCCCTCTTTCACCCTCAAACACTTGTTGTTGCTGCTGTTACCCGACCAAGACGTTCCAGCCCCTTAATCTTCCGATTTCTCGCGATTCTTGTAAGTTTTCAACTCAAATCTTGTACTTCCTTGATCTAAATACAATCCTTCATCTTTCTATCTTTCAAAATCCGACTTTTAACCGTGAAATCAACGGATTCGAAGTGTTCTAGGGTGATGTCATCATGGAGTTCTTCAAAGGTGATGTCATCCCATGAAGAACAACTCAGATCCGAACGGTTTCCATGCGATTCTTCATGAATCTCGTCCAAATCTATGTTTTCTAATCAAAAGGCCATGGATCGAGATGTTCAGAGTGATGTCTTCACAAGGTTCCTATGAACTTCAAGTGTTGGCCTCATTCCACCAAGAACAACTCAGAATCCAGGGATTTCCAAGAATAATCAAGGTTTTCATATCTGATCTATATTCAAAAACGGTAGAAACAGAGCTTAGGCCGACCTTCTACTCATTCTTAGTGTCGTGTTGGTCGAGGGTCTGATTCCTACCGAGGAGACGACCAATTTCGGGTTAAACATGGAAAAACCGTCAAGAACGGCCAGTTCTGATGAAACGGGGTGATTCCCGGCCGTTAGAACAGGTCGGAATTGATGGGATTTCAGTTGTTACACACGTCACCACAACGTCTCGACCAAAAACACCGAAAACACTCGAAAATCATCAAGAACAGCTGGACAGGCTGGCCGATCGAGCGGCCCAGTCGATCGAGCGGCCCAGTCGAACGAGCGGCCCAGCCGATCGGCTGGACCAGCCGATCGAACGGCCCACTCGATCGAACGGCCCACTCGATCGAGCGGCCCACTCGATCGAGCGGTCCATCCGAATGGGCCAGCTCAGTTCAATTTTTCGTCCAAATTCACGTAATTCGATACCGTTTAACGCGTAATCCAATACTTATGCAATTAGTCTGAAATCAGGACATTCTCAGGCACCATCCCGTCAATCCAACCGAATACGCACTGTGAGTATACTTGACCCCTTTTATCGAATTTTGGGTGTAACATACGTTTCTTATAAATCGAACTTATCAAACGAATGATTCAAATTGTCAACCTATCACTTGCGAATAACTGTTTGCATAGATATACGTGATGCTAGTTGCATGTATACTAGGACTTATACTCGTGACGTCCCACCCAGACTAGTATAGTACTATTGCGCCCGACGAGGTCTAGTTATGCCATCGAAGAGTCGAGCATCGAGGACTTAGCTGGTAGTATCAGTTTTGTGAGTATATATGTCGTGTATTACGTTTATGCATATGGAATTTCGCAGCACTTTTAATCTATTATACTATTACATATCAAACCTGTATACTCGCCAATACTTTTGTATTGACAATATTTTAACGTATGTTGCAGGATTAGTCGAAGTCTACATCAAATCAAGCTAGAAAGTCTAGAAACTCACCTAAATTCTAAGTTGACGGATTTGAATTGTTCGAGAGGACAAGAAATCTGTAATAACTTATGTGATTGTATTGTTGTTAGTATGGGATAACAAATGTAATGAATATTATCGCAATATAGTTGTTATGGATTCTCCTGAGCAATCTGATTCGCCTAGTGCCGCGCCCCGATGATTCCGCCATCGGTTGGGGTGTGACAATACAAACTCTGAACAATACAATATTAATAAAAAGTGTGTTTTAATCCCAATGTTTGTTATTTATGTTTGACATTTTGTGCGTGTTGATTGTTGATCGATTTTGAACTCTATATCGCTTTCTGGGGAGTTACACGCAAACTGATGCGTAAATACGATCAGTTTAACGCGACAAATACTCCGGAACAGCAACATAAGCTTAGCATACCTTAAATAACCTTTACATAACTTAGAAATAAGTTTTAAAGGCTTCGGTATGGCAAAAACAAGTTTATTCGCTCTCAGGGACTATTTGCATCAATATGCAAAAGTCTACCGTTTCGTAAGGAAACGTACAGTCCGGAACTTGATCATAAGTTACACATACCATATATAACCTAAACATGGCTTAGAAATAAGCTTTGATAGGTTCGGTGTGCGAAAACATGCTTATATGATCTTACAGGGACTAAAAGTGTCAAAAAACGACGTAAGTTTGCATTTTCGCGCATATCTTACGTTCTGGCCACATCTGGACATCCAAAATTTTTGTGTACACTAAAATATTTTTATTTTAGTGATCGGCATGCGAAAATTCCACTCGTCGCTTAATTTGGTTCGTTTTCGCGTCCGTTTGAGTTTCGTCGTAATTTAACGAACAACGCGACCGTACGACCAAACGAGCCGACATCCGAGAGTTTTCCAAACACATTTTGAGTACTCTAAACTTCATTGACCTTGTAGAGCCTTGAAAATGGCTTCACGGGGGTCAAAAGGGGCTGAAATGGGCTTAAAACAAGTGCAGGGACCTGAACTGTAATTAATGAAAACTGTTGCTGATCTGCTGCATTCACACGGGCCGCGTAAGCCCCACTTGTATCTTACGCGGGCTGCCTGAAACCCCCCAGCGACAAAAAAATGATTTTTAGCAACTGTTTGATACTTCAGGGACTGTTTATGCCATTTTAATTGTGTGTTAACCAAGTTAACACCTCTCCAAGGCTTTAAACCTACTTACAACACTTGTATGGTGGAGATTTATTGCTTCGAAGTTACACAAAAACTTGGCATGATCTCATGAACTCACCACAACTATAAATTGCATGACCCTTTCATTCATTCCTTGCTCATTTCCTTCTTTTCTCATCTCTAATCTGCATTGGGAGCTCTCTCATCTGATTTGGGAAGTTATTCTTTGTAGAAAAGATAGGAAGGATCCATAGTGAGCATTCTTTCATTCTTTTTATTGCTTACTAGTTTAAAAAGTCAAACAGTGTTTGACTTTCAGTTTGATCAGTCTTTGGTCAACGCAAAGTTCGGTTGAACTTTGCAACGTGATTGTAATCACGTTGGTTATAATCCTTAGTGATTATACCCGCTGATTACCACGTTAACTAGGTATAGTGACGAGTCAAAGTTTTGGTCAAAATGCGTTTTAGCACGCATTTTGCAACGGAACTACTTTTAGGTATCAAAACACTTTGTTTTGATACCAAATCAGTAGGTTAAACATGTTTTGACATGTTTAACTCGTCACTATTGGTTAGTGCTTGTTTAGGGTCGTAAGTTAAGCGGTCTAAACAACCGCTTACACTTTCGAACCCGACCCGTTTGGTCGATCTTTAGGATCCGACCAAGCTTAGTTAGTGATCATAGTTGCATAGGGAATAACCTCTGAGGTTATACCTTATGATCACATAGGATTGGTTAGTCGTATGCTAGTTAGCTTGTATGCCCATAAGAAATGACCAAAATGCCCTTTTGAAGCATAAATCCGTATTTTGACTATGTGAACATATTTTTGGCATATAAACTGATTTAGTAACATGTTTAGGGATAATTGGGCATGTAAGACTTGGCATAGCACATAGTTAACCATCCGAACATAGTTTTACGCAAACGACGCGTTATAGTGGCTTATGTTACCATAATGTGTCGAAACGGGTCAAAAGCACTTAGGTAGAATTTCAAATCAGAATGTAGGGCCTATTAAATCATACCATATGAGTTCAATTACTCATTTGATTTATAGAACCTCATTCTATCATATCTCCCGATTTAGGATCCGTTTATTAACATAGTTACCTATACTAGGTGCCGTTTGATTCCGTGATACTTGGAGCTTAAATTGGTCTTATTCTCAAGACTAATTAGCGATCCCAAGTGAGTACATAGTTCCCCTCTTTTATCGTTTTCAAATACTTTGGGGTGATACACATGTACATACGTGTTGCTTTCGTGCATTTCATGCTTTTATGACATAAACATGCTAGTTTCATCTAGTACATATCTAGTACATGATTTCAATTATGTTTTGCTATGTATGTTAAGCATGCTAGCACATTGATTTATTACACATTTGCTGCATATGTTTACTTAGCATATGTACACATTGTTTTACATGACATTTCTGCTATGTATGTTACTAAGCATGCTAGCACATTGTTTTACATGAACATTTCTACTAGGCATGTTTACTTAGCATACCTAGTACATGGTTTTCACATGCTACATTGGTTATGACATTTGGTGTGTTTAATCGGGACAATAATACATTCATTAACATTGATCACGCCGCTCGGACTTATGTAATGGTACCATAGGAATTGACAACTCCCGTTTCCGACTTCCTAGGTTTGTTTGGAAGTCGGGAATGACAGAATCCGAATACATAACTTAGATAAGCCTTGAATTTGTTTAAAGGTTTGTCGCCGCAGTCGCAAGGCTTGAATGTATGCGATTAACATCACTGCATAAATGTTTGTAATCATAAAGCATTGTTTTTCTTCAAAGCATAACATTTGATTTAAACTTAGGTTTATTCAAAAACCTTGTTTTGTACATTTTCCCTATGGTTGAGTAATTGCTAGTTATTCACCATACATGACATTTTTTTTCACATTGATATCATTACATAGTTTAAGTAGATGATTTCCTACTTGCTATGCATTTCATTGGTTATACATGATACATGTTACACATGACATTAAACATGGTTTATGCATGAACATTTTGACATTAGACATGACATTTTGTTGGTTATTGATAAGTGACTTATGTAACTGGGCTATGTGTTATATGATAAAAGCATGGTGGATGCGCCGCTGGTACTTTCTATATATAAGTGCTTTTATTGTATTATACATCGTTGCGTTATCTAAACCACTTGGGCAAGACATGAAACATTTTATACAAGAACGTGACATTGTTTTACAAATTATATATTTTATACAAATTCAGTTTTACTTGGTTATTCATTTAACCATGCATTTGTCCTTTCATCATCATTTGATTTTCATATTGATTTTTATATGATTTCATAAAGGAAAACATTTTACAAGGTTCATGACTACATTTTTTATAAACACTTTTCAAACCACAAGTCATGAATCCTGCATAAACAAAACCTATGTATCTCACAGGCATTTTTATGCTGACGTACCTATTTTTACATGTGTTTCAGGTGCTAATGCATGATGTTGTGTGTGCTTCACTTAGGCGGACTCGGGCCTTAGTGACTTAAAAGACAGTTATTATGTTATTTTAGTTTGAACTCAAAGACAATGTAAACTTTAATCTTAATAATACATAACTTTAATTACCATGGTTGTTGAAACAATAATTCTGTCGAAATCACTCTTCGGCGTTTCCGCCGCGGTTTTGGTTGTTTTGACGCGGCCGGGGTGTGACACCCACATGAAGAAAAGGTGCAAGTTGGACATTAGTGTTTATCTGCTAAAACC
The DNA here is from genome assembly GCF_002127325.2 of Helianthus annuus. NCBI lineage: Eukaryota > Viridiplantae > Streptophyta > Magnoliopsida > Asterales > Asteraceae > Helianthus > Helianthus annuus. The sequence goes on along the minus strand of NC_035448.2, from coordinate 55,375,869 downwards.
TTGGTATCTCTAACTTTCATTAAAAGATTTACATTAAATTAGAGATAAACCAATGGTTTTTCAAAAACGATTGTTTCCTAAATGGATTAAAACATCATTGAGGTGTCATTAACCACCTTGAATGCAAACAACCCACAAAAAACACTCAAAAATCTCTGTCCCTATCCACTATATATACATCATTCGAAAACAGAGACTTCTATCTTCATCCTTCAAAACTCAAACCCTAAAACCCTTTTCCGAAACAAAAACCCATATCATCAATGGCTGCTGCCAACCTCAACACACCTCAAATTGAACACTCTGTTCCTTTAGTCACTGAAGCTGAATATCTTCCATTAAAGAGCAACAATGAAGCAATGAATGATAACATTGAAGAGTATGACATGAAGTGTCAGATTCTCATTGAATTCCTGATCAAATGCCCGATAGCTCAAGCTCTCACAAAAACCAGAGATGTACTAGAAAGACTCCTACAACAAGTTGTGAAAACTCTCAAAGTCTCAAGTCAAATGGAGCTAACAGCACATGTGTGGGAAAATATCTTCATTACAATCTCACCGGAGAAAATAGGGGAATGTTTAGAACTACCCTTAAATCAAGGTTATGAAGAAGCACCAGAAAAAGAAGATATGTTCGCACAACTTGATGCTGTAATGGGCTGCAAAACAAAGATTTCAAAGATCAATGAATTCAAGAGAAACAAGCTACCTGCCTTCTGGCAAGTATTAATGGAGATCCTAAACAAGTGTTTATCATCAAAGATTGGAGGTACATATCAGATAAATATGAATGTTCTGACAATCATGTTCAGCCTCATAAATGGATTGAATATTGATTTTGGAACAGAAATATTTAATCTGATCAGAAGATCAATTCTGACTAAAACTGGAAGGATAGATTCACATCTACCCTTTCCCAGATTTCTTTCAATCATAATTTCTGATGCATTCTCTGAAAGGAATCTACAAATTCCAAAATCAAAAATTATGTGGAAAACAGAAATTATGAGACCTTGGAGTGCTGCAGGGTCTTGGAAGTCAGATTTTGATGTACCTGTTCTGTTAGAAAGAATGATGTATCTGATACCAGAAGACTCACCATACAGAGCAGAATACCAGAAGATGTTAAGCAAAAAGGCAGAAAACAAAGACGGGTTTGAAAATGTGTCCCCCATGGAGCATGATGCACAAGAGTCAAGCACACCAAGAATGAAGCAGCAGGGTGAATCTGATCCTCATCCAGCTGATGAAGATGTGAATATGAGTCATGTGGCAGAACAACATCTTGCTGAAGTCTCACATATGGGAGAAACAGGTGCACAACACTCTAAATTCAGTATATTTCATAATTCTGAGAGTGATTCTGATGAGTCAATTCAAGGAAAGTATGAAATCTTACATAGAGGTACTGTTTCTACAAAACAAAACGTGAGTCAATCAAAAGACCCATTTTCTGAATCAGATTCTGAGGAGGAAAATGTGGTGACAACAGGTGGAGATTAGTCTACTGATCAAGGAAACTTGGATGAGAAAACTAAGAGTTTCTCAACAACTCATGGAGAACCTGAAAAGGTTCAAGGATATGAGGAAAACCAGGACTTGAATATGTTTCAGTTTTCTGGTGAGGGAACAGAGAATATGGAATATTTCCATCCTCTTAACCTCAGAACAGCAGAAAATGTGTTTTCTGCTGGTGTTAAAGGTGGAACATCTGTTGTTTCCCCTACTTACCAAGGACATCAATCTATGTCCACTGAACAACTTCACAAGGAACTTGAAGATACAACTGCCACTGAGAAAACAGCTACAGAAAGAAAACTTGATCTGATACTGGAAGAAATCAGAAATCAAAAATCAGAAGTCAATGCCTTATCAGAAACAGTCAAAGCTGTGCAGAAGCAGACAGAAGACAACACTGCAGCTCTCAACAAACTACAAGAGTCATCAGAAAACAGAGAGAGCTCATCAGAATTCAAGAAAGCTCTCAATGAACTACAAGATATCAAGAAACAGATGGCTGAAGTTGCAACTGCAGGAGAAAGCTCAAGTTTAGGAAAAATTCTTGAAGAAATACAGTTCCTCAGAGCCAACAATAGCAGCATGGTTGAGGCTTTTGAGAAACTGTTGGTGGAATTGACTGCACAAAGAAATCAAGAAAACCAGGAGTTTCAGAAAATGAAGAAACAAGAAGAAACAAATACTCAAGCTCTTACTAATATTCACCTGTTAGTAAAGAGATTGCAGTATGATGTTGCCAGTCTAGCAAAGGTTGATCTTCATAAACTGAAAGCTCCAATTCCACAAGAAAGACAAGCAAGAGGATCAGAAATTCCTCAACAACAATCAGAAAACATTCACCAAGATCAAACCAAACAACCAGAAACACCAACAGCTCAAAAACAGAAACAACCCATGGGTCCACCTCCAGGCAGATAAAAGTTATTCATGGGTCCTCTACCAAACATCCCAAAGCCAGACACTTCAAAGGTCCAACAGAAAGAACATGTTCCAGTTCACTCATCTTCTACTGCCATCACAGGAGAAACATATCTTAGCATAAGAATGGATACAAAAGAAAAGAGAAGAATGGAGCTTGAAGTGACCTCCTCAAAAAGGCCAAGAAAAATAATGAGAGAAGATTTAGAAGGAAACATCAAAGAATCATTGGTGCTGGAAGGTGATCTACACACAATCATGTATCCTGAACAACATCTAAAGCACTACTATTGGAAAGGTCCAGAAGACAACCCAAAAAGGCCACTCTCTCTAATGAGTAGAGGCATTGTTGAAGAAAGAAATAATGTTAGCTGGGTAATTTTGCACAAACACTTGACCAATCCAATAGTATCTATTGAAAGAATTGATACTTTGACCACTGGAGGAGGCATACTGGGTAATGAAGGACAAAACAAGTATACCTTGATCAGAAAAGATAAAAATGAACAAAGGGTTATTGATGCAGATCTGGTTGATGATATTCATCCAATGGACATAGTCAAAATGAAGAATATCATTGATAAAGAGAAAGGGAGTACATTTGTGATTAGAAGAGCCCTTGACAGTCTCAAAAGTGCAGGAGTAAAGTTATACAACAGGGCTGCACTGGCAGATTTTGATCTTTGTGTCAATTTTGAGTATAGCAACAAAGTACAAATACCTCCTCCCAACACCACAATTCCAGCTGAAATTCCTTCTAAACTAGTGAGAACTGGAGCAATCTTTGACAAACCAGAAATGGGTGTGGTCTTCAAAGATGCTAATGAAGAGAAAGCTTTATTCAGAATCAGTGAAATATGCAGGTATTCAAATCAAACTCTGAAATATATAAGAAACTGCATGAATGAGAAACAAGAGCAGCTCAAAAAGAAAGGAAAGCACCATGAACAGCTGAGAAAAACAATTGAAGAGTGCATTGAAAACTGGATGGAAGCAAGAGGATGGTACAAAGAAATGTACAAAGAAACTCAAAAGGCAATAGATCACAAGAAAAAGCTGAAACTAGGGGATAAATACAGAAGTGGAGTGAAGATCAACTAATGAATTGATGAGATTAAAACTGCTGTCTTTGAACAATATTTTAAGTTTTTTTCCTGTTTTGAACAATGGTTGGTTTGATTATGTTTCATGTTTCTGAACTTAGCTGTTTGATTTTTTTTTTCTTTTCAAAGAATTAGTTGAAGTTTGTCTATATTGATATAGATATAGATAGTTCATTTTTTTACAATACTTAGGGGGAAACTGTTAGGAAACTTTATTTGTAAGTATTGAAGAAAATCACAATCAACTGGATCTCTGAAGAGATAACAGTCCTGAAGATCACAAACAACAAGAAGAAGAAGATCAGATAGGACAACTGAAATGCGCAACATCTACTTCAAAGAATCACAAGTTGATAAAGAGCTGATTTGGATTATCAGAGAAGGTCATTTCTGATGGATCTGATGATATTTCTGATGAAATATCATCAATTTCTGACGATTCTGATCATCAGACTTTCTGGTGATTTGTTCACCAGAATTTCTGATGAAGTGGTTTATCAGAAATTCTGATGAAAACCCCACTTGTCTAAAACTCAACTCTATCCTGCCACCAATGACCGAAGCAACTGACATTATTGGATATCATGATTACAAAGGCAACTTGAACGTTGGATTCAATGAATATGTCAAATTGCTACTTTATGCAGGACTTATTGCATGAATAAACTATTGTTTATTCATGTACTCGGCCTTCTATAAATAGAAGGCCCAACTAGCAGAAGACAATTGAGTTTGAAGCTTAGCATTCATATACAAACACCCAAACTCCATTGCTCTTCTCACCCACAGAATTCAAGATTCATTTGTATTAGATAATAATCTTACAATCACCTTGTAAACTATTTTGTTTCAAAGTGATATAAACATGATAATTCTGTAGGTCTTGTTTCTGAAAGTCTGATTTCCATTTCCGCACATCTTTTTCACATATACTGAAATCACTTGCCATATTACGTAAAAAGAAGTTGTTAAGGCCATACTGGGTCCAATACCATAGTCACCAAATGCACGATATACGAAAAACCCCCAAGCGGGCGACCATTAAAAATTTGGCTAACGTGCGATTATGCCGACCACCACAAGGCAACAGCCACGGTCAGACGGACCGGGAGCAGGAAAACCGGTTGCGAGTTCCAACCGATCGGGACATACAGAAAGAGGACACGGTTTTGGGATCTAAGGGTTGACAAAGCTCAACATAACCACGAACGCTTTCTGTATCCAGAGGGTCATCCGTCCCTAATGAGGCTGACTCCAGTAGAAGAGAGGACGTTGGAGCAACTAACATACCCGGATATGAAACCACGAGACATTCTTACTATCATTAAAGAACAGAACCCCAAAAATGTCTCAACATGAAACACCATATACAACGCCCGGGCCAAATTAGGTCGAGTTGAGCAAGTCGGCGAGACTCCAATGCAGATACTTTTCCACCGGTTGAAGACGGTTGGGTTTGTTTTCTTCCACAGAACATCTGAAAACGACGAAAGGGTACAAGATGTTTTCTTTATCCACCCGAAGTCGAACAGGTTTGTTTTGGTCAAAAATCAGTTTAAAGATAATGTAACCAAATTTTGATTGCGAGGTAGAGTGCTCACGTGGCGAATATCCATTCTTGTTATGTCTTCTGTTTTATTTCATATTTCTTGCATTATCTATTGAGATTAGGTTCCATTGATTCATTTCTATTTTGTATTGTATTTGCTTATTATGAGCTATCTATATTTTTAATTTTGGTTTAGATAATTTGCTAATATATTACTTGTTTATGATAATTGCTCCCAATATTCTTCATAATAGGTGAGTAAAATTAAGGTTTAGTTCATATTAAACAAAATTCAAGAAGGTAGTCCTCAAACCATCCTATATCCATTGTTGCAATCTTAATAATATCTAAAGAATATATTTAGGACAGTGTAAAATACATCAATTTCAGATCTTGTATAAGAATGTCTACATAATAATCCTAGGGGATGCTTGTAAATGAGAGAAATAAAAACAAATTAAAATAAATATGGAGCTTCAAGTGCAAACTGGAAAATGAATCGTAGAAAGAAAACAATTAAAAATATATCAAGTTTTGTTTAGTATTGTGGCTTGGAGCATTCAGGAGCCATCAGCCAACTGAAACGCTCATAATCTGTGCAGTAGTCGTAGACCATGTAGTTATCTCTAACCCACTTGAGTTTTCCCTGTTGGTCCCAGCTCAGTTGCTTATAGACCGGGGAGGTCCACCAATTAGCATAGATAGGGAAGGCACACTGGTAAATGCTAACCGGTCCATTCCACTTACACGCCCTTGCATTAAACTTGCGTAAGCCAGCCGTGAAAGGTGCACATGACCAGTCAATTTTCACTAGACCGCCTTGTGTTGCCCAGTTATCAGCATTCCACAAACTAGAGTACACCTGCATTCCTTGTTGGTCTGGGAATCCAATTCGTTCGCTTTTGTAGTTTCTGTAAACTCTAATTGGTATGCTATCAACAAACCACCTGTATTTATTGTCATTTTCAAAAAAAAGTTAGGAACAGTAATTAAAGATTGTGCGATTGTTAGTTTATTAAAACTCTCGAATTTAATAGTTGGAATTTTGTGATTGTTTGTGTATTAAAAATCATCTACAAAAAATGTTTTTCATCATATTTCAACCTGTTAGGACCCCAGTGGCGGAACCAGAACCTAATCTCAGGGGTGTCCCAAAAAAAAAAATTCACCTTGTCCCACATAGGTGTGGGAACAAAGGGAATGGTTGTTTATAAGGTTAAACATTTATCAAACAATTGTAACTTTATGATATGTTTTACCACAAGTCCTACCCGCGCCCGCAGGGGGGTGCAAAAAATTGAGTTTCGGAGCTCTGGAATTTGGTTGAACTCGTGCTTGTCGCACGTCCTGCGGACACAAATGCAGCTCCGGGAAACCGGACCATGCTGTTATGCTATGCTCCACATTGCAAATGCCATACCTCACACAAAAAATCCTTTACAGCAGGATGATGGAGAAGTCCACGAAATCCCTGCAGAAACATGATTTATACTCCACAAAATCCCTGCAGAAACATCTTAGGGGTGTCCTCCTACTTGTTTAGGGGTGACCTTAGTCTTAAAATCGAAAAAAAATTACAAATTTACACTGCCAAAATCCCTGCAGAAACATCTTAGGGGTGTCCTCCTACTTGTTTAGGGGTGACCTTAGTCTTAAAATCGAAAAAAAATTACAAATTTACACTGCCGGAAAAAAGTTGAGCGGTAGCCCGGGACCGGGCTGCTTCTTCACTGGGTCCGCCCCTGTAGGACCCTATGCAAAAATTATATCTTTTACAAAATGGGCTTGATTTTAGAATCGGTTTTACACCCTCAAAAAGGTTGAGCCGAGTCATAGTGACGTTAACTTACACAACTGCATGAGGGTTCCAGTGTATGGTGTAGTTGTGGAAATCCACCGTCGGGTCAAACCATAACTTGAACTGCTGCTCCCTATTTCCTTTTCCTTGAGTAAATATATTTGTGTGCATGGTGTATGGTTCTCCTGATGAGTTCCCTAAGAACTCAAAGTCAATCTCATCATGATAGTCCCCCGTTGACGAAAGCTGCAATAGTTCCACACAAATCTTAAAGAATGACCATTGCGATGTGATCGACTTTGTATGGAAGTAAATTAATATGTAATAAATACTTGTATCTTTTTTGGTAATGTACGTACGTAGTATGCTGTGACGGTTCCTGCAGAGTTCCCTGGAACCAACTTGATCAACATTTCAATGCTTCCAAATAGGTATGAGTTGTATGTTTGAACACCAGACCCTATAGTTAGAGCTATATGAGTATACTAATAATAAAGGGATGATGCTTGACTTTTAGGAGAAATAAATTTGAATTTGAGAATTTTCAAAACTGTACCTGCAACATTATCCAGCACTAGATTAAGATCTTCACCATTGCCAAAAATATACGAATGCTCGGCACCCCAGCTGAAATAAGTGTCTGCGTAAAAATTTGCATTGACAAAGCATGATTGGAATGACATTGCTGAGATAAATATAACAGCAACCAAAGACTTGAATGCTGTTGCCATGGCTTATGTGTTTAGTTTGTATTGGAATGCTCTTGTTATTGCTTCTGGACACCTTATATAGCCTTTGTCTAGTGTATTTCCCCAATATTATATGTTATTTCAAACTATATAAAATATATCTTGATCTTGTCTTGCATTTTGACATTTATTATTTTCCAGAATTATATATTCATCATGTCTCTCATGTTTTAAAATAACCTTCTAATAGTTATAACAATTTCCTACATAGAAGTCCCTTTTAGTGGTGACAATTATTTCACCTTTGACACGTTAAATGTGTCGGAAGTCAACAAATTTTAATGCTAAAACATACTAAATTATTTTATTCAAAAGGAAGAACTATAATTAAAATGATAAAATGTCGACACATTGTACATGTTAGCTAGGTATGTGCATGGGTCAGTTTGGGTCGGTTTTGGTCTAAAACCATAACCATAATCGCTATGTTGGTTAATGGATAACTATAACCATAACCGATTGGTTATAGCGGTTATGGTTAATCGGTTTTGATGGTTATAGCGGGTCAGTTGTGGATGGTTAACCGTGTATTTAGCCTAGCTTAAAATATGTTAAATTTTTTAACATGGAATAAATTCTTATTGCATATTTGTATATGTTAGTATATTACATAGTATTAAAAATACATATAATCTATAATATTAACACTGAATATTCAAATAAAGTGATGTGATATATTTCATAAATTTAAATAAACATTCAAAACCGTAAAACGTTATAAAATAACCCACATATACTAAAAATCTTTAATCAAAACATCAAATATTAAAAAAAAAAAACTGGTGAAAATTCCTAAATCCTACAAAGATTTATTACATGTCGGTTCGGTTCGGTTATGGTGGGTATGGAAACATTGATAACCATAACCGACCCGCTACATTCGGTTTTCAAAAAAACCATTAACTGACCCACTGGTTTTTGATTTGGTTCGGTTTTTTCGGTTCAATTTCATCAGTTGATTCGGTTATAGTTCGGCTAATTCGGTTTTTTGCACACCCCTAAATTGTTAGCTATTTTAAAAAAAGTTTATAACTTGAAAATGACACTGCAATTAAGGTGGTACGTTGTTGGAAAAAAATAATAATAAAAAACTAGGAAAAATGGCTGGAAAGCGAATACGATATTAGGAGGAAAATGACGTGCGTAGGACTAAAGAAGGAGGAGGCCATTAGCAAGGTATGAGTGAACTTGTAAGACAAAAAGCTCATGCCTTGTATGGTGGTTAGCTAGACGTGCTAACATAAAGATTTGTAAGAGAATCATATATAAAGACTTGTTACAGAATTATAAACTAAAACAACAAATTGCATTTTTTTTTGAAAGGTAAACTTCATTCACAAAAACCGTCGACCCAAGCCGGGCCGACAAAAACAACTACAAAATTACATATTTACAAAAGAATTCCAATCCTTTCATTCTATCCCTTTAAACTTAGATCTATTCGAAAACCATAAAAAACCCACGGCCTTGATTTCACAACAAATTGCATTTGAGTTATTAATTTGCTTTAATCCTAATTCAATATATTAATCCAACATAATAAAATATAAATAAAAAAATCAGTTAATGTATAAAATTGAGCTATAGGTGTGTTCCCTCATCTCCGGGATCTCGGCTCAGATCCTACTCCGACCTTTACTACGCCAGTGTGTTTCTCTGATTGCTGCTTCGATGAGCGTCATTCCTCTAATTTTTCTGATAACTGTCCCATTGTTGATTCTAGACGCTACCTTGTTGGCTTCCATTTCTATAACAAACATCACACATGTTAGAGAGTTGAGTTAGTTACATGAGGTGGTTATGTTAGTTTTGGTAGTTAGTTACAAATCGGTTAGCTAGAGCTCTTGTATAATGTATACTTTGTATCTATCTCTTAGGTTATGCGGTATGGTGATGGTCCTCCCTTAGAGGATGATCCGCCACATAGGCGCTACATCATAGTCCCTTGAAGGATGTCCCTCCAAGATAGAATCACTGGAAATGGAAGATGATCCAACCCCACCATATTAATTTTTTTTAAATTTATCTATCTTTTTTAAAAACAAACATTACATCATTAAATATTAAAAAACCAAACATTAAGTTTAAAAAAACATAAACTAAAAAATAAAAAAATCCTAAAAACTTAAAAAATATTAAAAAACTAACATAGTCTTAAAAAAATATTAAAAACTACTAGTCTTCATCCGGCATGTGGCCGTTAGGTTCGTTTTTGTGCGTTGTTCCAAATATACTCCACCAAGTCCGCTTGTAGGTTTTGATGTGTGTACTCGTTACGTAGAGAGAATCCGTTTAAATCTTGTTGTTCCAAACTAAAACTAACTGGAACATAATTCCCGTTAGACGCGTTTTCGTCGTACTCACAAATCGCTCTGCCTTCGTCTTCGATGACCATGTTATGCAGCAAGATACAAACGCACATAATGTGTCGCAACCTCTTTTGTGTAGCAGAACGTGCCGGATGTTTAATGATATGCCATTTTTTTTTGTAGAACTCCAAAACAACGTTCAATATCTTTTCTCGCACCCTCTTGAAACTTCGCAAATTTCTTTCTTTTATTGTCTGTCGGGTGCGGAATAGTTTTAATGATTGTAGAGTACGTTGGGTATATTCCATCCGCAAGGTAGTAACCCTGCCTATATTCCACCCCTGAAACCGTAAAACTGGTGTTTGAACCTGTTCCTACCACTACATCGTCAAATATCTGTGACCGGTAGATGATGAGTGAAGCAGGTATGTACCCAAAAAAGCATGCCAGATCCAGAGATCAAACGTCCTGGGGGAGACGGGGAGGACAACACAGGGGGGGGGGGAATGGTGTTTCGGCCAGCGCCGTTCCTTGACGAGGCGGGGACGATGCCCATACCGCACAGCCTTATATCCTATATATATAGGATACCGTATTCTGTACTATATATGATTGATTCTATACTCAAATTACATTTTCACCATTATTGTTTACATGGTATCAAAGGTGCATCTCTAATCTGCACCATCTTTCATTCCTATCACCATTAATCAATCGAGATCTTCTTTTTTGATTCAATCTTTGTTCTTCTATTCTTCATTTTGTTCAGAATATCATTTGATTCAGATCTGTGTTGCCCAGAATGATCTCTAGATCGCAAATGATAAACGTAACTTTATTGAATACTGAATGTTGAATACAATAGAATTTACATGAACTTGAACAAGTTCTACAAATGAAAATCTAAGGCCTATTTATACTAATCTAACGGGTACGAGTGTAGAGACATGTCCCTTCATGAATAGTCGCGTCTCTTGAATGTGTGGTTGAGAATTAACGTGAAAGGTTGCGTCTTTTCCTTCTTAATCACAACCACTAATCGAATAGGTGTGTCTCTTGGTGGTGTTCCTTGAAGCCGTCGATCATAGGGGTGTGTCCCAAGGGTGTTGCAACCCTTAGGGGTGTTGGTTGACATCTTTCAGTTTGACATGATCAACCCCTATAGTTTGTAACCGCCATGTAACCGCCATATAACTAACTTTATACTAATAACTAATAAACCCTTGTACTTGAAGGATGTGTAGAGATTAAGGATTTCATTCACCCCCCTAATCTTGAACATCCTTGAGTTGTTGCAGATCTTGAACTTCGAGCAGTTCTCGCATTGTAGCAAACTTGACCCTTGCTAGTGCCTTTGTTAGTATGTCTGCCCATTGTAGTTCTCCACTGATGTGTTCCACATTGATGTCCTCGTTCTCAACACATTCTCTTATGAAGTGATAGCGTGTATCAATGTGCTTCCTTCTTCCATGAAAGACTAGATTTCTCATGAGTGCTATTGCAGAAACATTATCCACTCTGAGTGTTATCTTCTCTTCCTTCCAGCCTGTAATTTCGATTAATAGTCTTTTAAGCCATAGTGCTTGGCATGCTGCTGCAGTGGCTGCCATGAATTCTGATTCACACGATGATAATGCCATTGTCTGTTGCTTCTGTGTACACCAGGTTATAGGTGATTCTCCAAAGTAGAATACCAGACCAGTTGTTCCTTTTCCTTTGTCTGTATTAACTCCAAAACTGCTATCACTATAACCTGTGATCTTACATCCTCCTTGCTTCTTGTATATGATTCCATGATCTTTAGTTCCTTTGATATAACGCAGTATTTGCTTTACTGCTTTCAAGTGTTGCTCCTTTGGTTCTTGCATGAATCTACTAAGCAAACTGACTGGATAACATAGATCTGGCCTTGTATGCAATAAGTACCTGAGAGAACCTATCAGGCTTCTGTAATACGTTGCATCTACTAGATCTCCTTCTTCAGTCTTCGTTAATTGTGTTCCTGGATTCATGGGAATCTTTGTGTCGTTGTAGGATAACATATCAGTGTCTTTGAGTATCTTGTTGATATAGCCTGTCTGCTTGATGGCTATCTCACCTCCTGCTTGAATAACTTCTATTCCCAGATAATATGCTAGCAATCCTAGATCGCTCATTTCAAACTTGTTCTTCATCTGAGATTTGAAAACATATATCTCCTTCCTTGATGTTCGAGTGACTATCAAATCATCAACATAGACTCCAACTATCAGCGTAGAAGTCTTACTCGTCCTTGTATAGATTGCATTCTCTAAAGTGCACTTCTTGAAGTTAAGTGACTTTAGGGTTTGATCTAACTTTATTCCAAGATCTTGGTGCTTGTCTTAATCCATACAATGCTTTTGATAGTCTATAAACCTTTCCTTCATCTCCTGGCTTTACAAATCCTTCTGGTTGTGAGACATAGACCTCCTCCTTGAGATCTCCGTGTAAGAATGCAGACTTCACGTCTAAGTGATGTACTTCCCAACCTTGATATGCCGCTAAAGCCAACATTAGTCTAACTGTCTCTATACGTGCTACTGGTGCAAAGACTTCGTCAAAGTCTATTCCGTGTTGTTGAACATATCCTTTTGCAACTAGCCTTGCTTTGTATCTGACCACGTTTCCGTTTGCATCTTTCTTAGTCTTGAATACCCATTTTAAACCTATTGCCTTGTGATTTCTTGGCCACTCTGTCAACCTCCAAGTGTTATTTTTGTTTTGATTCTAACTCGGCCTTCATTTCTTCAATCCACTTTTTGTCACTAGATGCTTCCTTGTAATTCCTTGGTTCTTCTTCAGCAAGTAATAATTCTTGTGGATCTACTTGAATTTCCTCTGTCTCTTCGTATAGTTCTTCGAGACTTCTTAGTTTTACTGGAGTGTCACTAATACTCTCTGTTGTACTTTCAAAGGTAGATGGACCTCTACTTGATAATCTGCTTGAACTTCCTACTGAGTTCTGAATGTACGAATGTGCTGGCGGGGTTACATAGGAGTTTGGTTCTTCTGTCTGATCTACTCCTGAATCATCATGATGTGGCCCGCTACTACCAGGACTACTTGGTTCATTTTCTTCTAACTCTGGTGGGTTGTCATCTTCTTGAATGACAAAGTTTGTCCATTCGGGATTCCCTGAATCTACCGTTTCCATATAACTATTCCAGTTCCATGGTTGACCTTCCATGAACTTTACATCTCTACTGACGCATATCTTGTTCTTCACCGGATCATATAATCTGTATGCCTTTGATCTTTTTTCTATTCCAAGGTAAACCATGGGTGCACTTGTATCATCTAACTTCTTTTGTTGAAGTGGTAGTACCTTAGCGTATGCTGTGCAGCCAAAAACCTTTAAGTGTTCCAGATTCGGCTTTCTTCCTTTCAATGCTTCATACGGGGTCTTGTTTACCAAAGCCTTCGTTGGAATCCAGTTTAATACATATAACGTATGTCTAATTGCTTTTCCCCATAAATTTTGTGGCATGTTCATCGCCTTTAACATACTTCGAGTAGTTGACAACATCGTCCTGTTTCTTCTTTCCACTACTCCGTTTTGCTGTGGGGAATATGGCGCTGTAAGCTGTCTCGCTATGCCATTGTCCTTGCAATACTTGTTGAATTCAACCGACGTGAATTCTCCTCCTCTGTCCGTCCTTATCATTTTCAACTTGGTTCGAGTTTCTGTCTCCACCTTTTCTTTGAACTGCTTGAAAGTTTCGAATGCTTGATCCTTGGAAGTTAGTAGATATGCCCACATGTAACGAGTACAGTCGTCTACAAGTAGAAATATATACTTCTTCCCAGCATGTGTTTGTGGGGATATAGGACCACACAAATCTCCATAGACTAAATCCAGAGGTCTCAAAGATCTGAATTTTGCCTGATTTGGAAATAGTGTCCTAGTATGTTTTCCTAATAAGCATGTGTCACATACTTGATTGGCATGACTTATTTGAGGAACTCCATCTACCAAGTTCTTTCGAGTCATTTCCTTAATAACATCGAAGTGTAAATGGCCTAACCTTGCGTACCATAACCATGCTAAATCTTCTGTGTTTGAGAGCAAGCAGATTGGCCTTCCAATCTTCAACTTTACTTTATACAACCTGTTCCTCATTCTCCTGACTCGCATTAGTAACTTTCTGTTTATGTCGCGGACTGTTAGTAAGTCTCCATCCATCACTACTTTGCAACCGATTTCTATGAGTTGTCCGAGGCTCAATATGTTGCTTTTCAGATTTGGAATGTAGTATACTTGAGAAATAATCTTTTGTTCTTGGTTCAGACATTCCAGCAGTATTGAACCTTTGCCTTTAATTTCTATGTGCGACCCGTCTCCGAACCGAACTTGCCCTGTCACCTTTTCATCTAATTCTTTGAAGTGACTTCGCACTCCTGTCATGTGGTTGCTGGCCCCGTTGTCTAAATACCGTAGACTTTCATTTTCTGTGGCGTAACTTGCTGGTTCTATGCGTTCTTCGTTTAGTAGAACCCTTTCTTGAACAACGTTTTCTTCTTGTATTGCCATTAGCAATATGGGTGCTTCGTCTTCCTCGACGAGATTTGAATGTTCTTGTACAACATCTTTCTCATGACAGTCTTTCTTGAAGTGTCCATACTTTTGACACTTGTAGCACTGGATCTTACTTACGTCTGTTTGGTTTCTTCCAAAATTCCTCCAATTCTTAGACCTTCCACCTTTGGGTCTATACGAAGATCCTTCGTTCTTAGTGCTTTGCCTGTCTTTATTGTCTCGCCAGTTTCCGCGCGATTTGTTGAACCTGCCACGCCCGCGGTTTCCAAACTGTCTTCCTCTGCCTGAGTTGTTGTCGTGATGTGTAAACATCAACTTGTCTTGACTTTCTCCTGGGCTTCCTTTCTTTTGCTTAAGCCTTTCTTCGAACGTTTTTAACCTTCCGACCGCTTCTTCTAGCGTCATTGTTTCTAGATCGGAGTACTGTTCCATCGAGGCGACAATCTGAGTAAACTTATCTGGCACTGCATTTAGGAGTTTGCGTACCAGAGTCGGTTGACTCAGTGTTTTCCCTAATTCGCTTGCCCGGGTAACTACACTGTTTATCTTTGTGGTGAAGGAGTCTATAGTGTCATCTTCCCTCATTTGGATTAACTCGAATTCTGATAAAAGTGTATGCCAACGAGCCTTCTATACCCGATCAACACCAACGTGTCTTGTCTTGAGATTTTCCTAAATTTCCTTTGCAGTTTTACAACTTGCAACTTGCAATACAACATCCTCCGGTATTGCTTGGGACAGATAAGCAATTGTTGCCTTATCTTTCTTAACATCCGTTTGCGTATTTTCTGCCGGTTCAATCGTTTCCCAAAGTCCATTCGCTTCCAAAATCGTTTTGATGCGAATTGCCCAAACCGTATAGTTTGTTGCTTTCAAAATAGGACACTGGAATTGGGAAAGAGAACTTCCTTCCTTCTGAATTATGACTTGTGAATTTGGTCCGGTTGTTCCTGACATGTCTTCTGACCGAACAATCTTCACTTTAAAAAACTTTTATCTTTCTTGGTTTCTACAAATCTCTAATCCTTAACCCTCGCGTATAACCCAACGCGTAACAAACAATCAATCTAATTCGCACTAAACCCCGGAATCAAAACCCTAGATTCCTAACCCCTGGTTGACCCTGAACCGAAAATAAACTAACTTGCGAATTGAGAAAGAATAATAAAACCTGATCGCGGATTCCCTGCGATGCCTTAGAGCCTGATGCTCTGATACCAATTGTTACCCAGAATGATCTTTGATCTCTAGATCGCAAATGATAAACGTAACTTTATTGAATATTGAATGTTGAATACAGTAGAATTTACATGAACTTGAACGAGTTCTACAAATGAAAATCTAAGGCGTATTTATACTAATCTAACGGGTACGAGTGTAGAGACATGTCCCTTCGTGAATAGTCACGTCTCTTGAATGTGTGGTTGAGAATTAACGTGAAAGGTTGCGTCTTTTCCTTCTTAATCACAGCCACTAATCGAATAGGTGTGTCTCTTGGTGGTGTCCCTTGAAGCCGTCGATCATAGGGGTGTGTCCCAAAGGGTGTCGTAACCCTTAGGGGTGTTGGTTGACATCTTTCAGTTTGACATGATCAGCCCCTATAGTTTGTAACCGCCATGTAACCACCATATAACTAACTTTATACTAATAACTAATAAACCCTTGTACTTGAAGGATGTGTAGAGATTAAGGATTTCAATCTGTTCATAATGGTTCAAAGCGAACCAATTATTTTGGATTAATCTCAAAGGTGGTTAGTAATATTCAAGTGTTAATTACTTGGCCAAAAATGTGACTGATGCGGATGCCTATTAAAGAATTTGTCAAGCGCGAACTTTGTCAAAGTGTAAACTATGGCAAGAGTAAACTTTTCCAAAATAAACTTTAGTTAGTTGGGGAAGAGTGTATATATATATATATATATATATATATATATATATATATATATATATATATATATATATATATATATATATATATATATATATGGGAGGGTTCATTGGGGAACACTAAAAAAGTGGGGAACAGGGGAACATGGGCATTTTTGTCCAAAAAAAAAAATCTAATACGCCACCATATTCAAACAGAAACCTTCCACACACTTTGAAACCCTAGCTTCTCTCTGAGTCACCGTCATACGCCGCCACCATCACCACCATAAACCACCACCACCACTATAATACGCCACCAGCATTAGCGAACGCAAACATTAAACACCACCAGCAACAACCACGACAATTTAATAGAAGTTCTAGCACCATCCGTATTCCATTTTTCAGATTTCGGCTGAGATTTTTCGAATCTACATTAATAATCTACATATTTTTCAGAGCTGCTTGCGAAAAACTATTACAAAACTTTAGTTGTTGTCGATTTTGACTGAGATCTATGCAAAATTATTTTCTAGGGTTTCAGATCTTAAATCTCAGTTTAAAGGTATCATTTATTTATATCAATTAAGTTTTATTTAATTTAACCTGATTATATGAAATTATGATTATATGTATATTTATGTTTCTGATTTGTAGCTTTTTTAGAAAAAAATTGTTTTAACATGTTAATAATTTTTAATTGAATTTGATTTATATAGAGATGTGTTATATATGTTATATATAACATTTTAAATAACATTTTATATATGTTTCATTCTTTCATTGATTCTTTGCAGTTTAACCTCTAGATTTTGCTCATCAGTTGATTTAGTTATGTGTAATTTCATTATTCTAATTGTAGTTAATATACTTTGATGTGTGTGTATGTGCAATTTGATTTTATGTTTATTATGATTCTCTGAAAATGCCTGACGTTTTTGTTGATGTTGTTGTTAGTAATGCATCATTATGTGCACTTAATGCGCACATTTTAAAACAAAGTTAAGTGTTAATTGTATTGTCTAAGTGTTTGATTAATATGTTATATTAATCAATGGGAGAAGAAGTGAGAATAACCGACTATGACGTCAGCAACGACGACGATGACGATCGAGTTTCAGAGTGGTTGCTAGGGTTACCTACCGTCCATGATCTGATGCCGTTGTCGCAGTTGCTGGTTCCGGCGGAGCTAGCAACGGCGTTCAGCATCTCGCAAGTACCTCACCTGAGCATGATTGACGTCAATCGCGCTTCGCAGAACACTTTATCAAATCTGAAAAAATCATTCAATAACGGTTTTCCAATGGTTTGTTTAACGGCTTTAAGTCGTTTGGTGAGGAGAGAGCTAATGAAATGTTTATCGAAGGTGAGGAAACGGTTGATCTGACTGGAGACGGTTCGGATTTGAGGAAATTGAGGCGAGTTAACAACGACAATTGTGGCGGTGGTGGTGGTGGTGGAGGAGAGGAAGCTGATTCGTCGGCTAGGACGTCGAAACGACCGCGTTTAGTGTGGACACCACAATTGAACAAGCGGTTTGTGGACGTTGTGGCGCATTTAGGTGTGAAAAACATGGTTCTGAAAACGATTATGTAGTTGATGAATGTTGAAGGATTGACACGTGAGAATGCTACTAGTCATTTTCCGAAGTATAGGTTGTATTTGAAGCGGATGCAAGGGTTGTCGAATGACGGACCTTCGTCTTCGGATCATTTGTTTGCGTCGACTCCTGTTCCGCAGAGTTTACAGGAGTCTAGTGGGAATGGGAATAATGTGCAAATTCCAATGCCGTATCCGCCTCACATGGTGCCTATGCCTTACACGCAGCAGCCATAGATGGTGCAGGCGTTTGAGTCGCATTCGCATCGGTTTAATATGATGATGCACCAAAGGGATTGGTCTGGGAATAAATATGCTTATCAGCACCGTATGACTAAAGATAAATAGAAAATATATGTAATGTTAAATGGATATTTATCCAACCAAAAAGAGAGGTAACTATTTTACTAATGCAGTTGTTTTATAGTTTATACCAAGTATGATTGGCTTGAGTTATTATTATTTTGCCCTTTTTCAGTGAGTGAGATAGATGTCTTGGTGAATCATATATTGCTTAATATTATAATTTATCATTTGTTTATTAACTTTGTACTAGTATAACTGTTTGATTAATATGTTCATGCATTAATATGTGCACACCCTAGACTAAGCAGTAATTATACTAAATGTTTTGCCTAAAGTATTTGAAATCCCCAACAGACTGGTGGAGATTCGGGTGATAATGTGAAAGGTCTTAAGAAGGAAACCGAGGCAAAGATTCAACATCTAAAGACAAAAGCTGATATAATTTCAGATGATGTTGTTGACATGCTTCTTAAGAATGTCACCTCTGTCAAATATTGAATTTTAATTGACTTAAAACCAGAGAAAAGTGTCATTAACATATTATGTGCATGTTTTTATTCTGTTACCTTAGTCGATTAGCAATGTTCGGGCTTGGGCTCGTTTACTAAACGAGTTTGTTTTTAGGCTAGGGCTCGAGCTTGTTTAAGCTCGTCTCATTCAAGATTTTTTCGAGCTGAGCTCGAGTATCTCAGCTCGTTTGCACCCCTATTGGGAACCCTCGTATTAGAGGGCTAATGACACTGCTTATTAGGTCTCTAGCATGTGACAACCCAATATTTAGCAAACCGCGTCTGTAATCTTATAAGGCCGAGTGTAGTGAGTGATAGTTGTAGTTCCTATTTAATTATACGGTATATGCAGTCCCCTCCTCTTTGTGTTCATCTTTTTTTTTTTAATTTAGGGCAGCTTCTAACTTATGCGATTAAGATGTTTTTGGGTTCTGTTCATAACTAAATGGGTCAAATTCTGGACTGGATAATGCTGGTATGACGAGTGTACTTTTGATACGTGGAATACATGTTGAATTTTCAGCAGCAGGCTAAAAGATACATGTTAAATGAGTGTTTTCCTTGATCAACTAAACTCAATGGAAAATTATTTGACCAAACATGTTAAAATAATTTGTGTATGATAAACTTTAACATGTGAGATGAGAGTTTGCGTTGATCAACTAGGTGCGATTCAACTTTAATTAACCAAATTATATATTAAATTTCGGCCTAGAGTTCAAAATACTTAAATAAAGTTTTGTGTGTGGTCTATGCGGGCCCAAAATAATAAAATAAATTAATTTAACATGTTAAAAAAACGTTTGCATTGATCAACTAAACTTCATTTGACTTTATTTGAACAAACATATTAAAATAAGTTTTGTACAATAAACATTAACATGATGAAAGGTTGACTTGTTCTACTAGGTTTGATTTAAATTTATTTGACCAAATTATATATTAAATTCTGGATAAGAGTTTAAAATACTAAACTAAAGTTTTGTATGGAGTTTATGCGGGCTCAAAATATTAAAATAAATTAATTTAACTTGATAAAGAAAAGTTTGAATTGATCAACTAAACTTGATTCAACTTTATTGGACCAAACATGTTAAAATAAATATTGTACCATAAACTTTAGCACGTTAAATGAGAGTTTGCCTTGATCTACAAGGTTTAATTTTACTTTATTTGACCAAATTATAAATTAAATTTTGGATTAGAGTTTAAAATACTAAAATAAAGTTTTGTGTAGAGTTTATACTGGTTAAAAATATTAAAATAAATAAATCTAACATGTTAAATGAGCGTTTACATTGATCAACTAAACTCGATTCGAATTAATTTTACCAAACATGTTAAAATAAATTTTATACGATAAACTTTAAAATGTTAAATAAGAGTTTGCATTGATCAATTAGATGCGATTTAACTTTATTTAACCAAATTATAAATTGAATTTCGGCCTAGAGTCCAAAATATAAAAATAAAGTTTTGTGTGTAGTTTATGCGTGCTCAAAATATTAAAATAAATTAATTTAACATGTTAAAGAAAAGTTTGCTTTGATCAACTAAACTTGATTCGACTTTATTTGACCAAACATGTTAAAATAAGTTTTGTATAATGAACTTTAACACGTTAAATAAAGTTTTGTGTGTAGTCTATGCGGGCTCAAAATAATAAAATAAAATAATTTAACATATTAAAAAGACGTTTGCATTGATCAGCTAAACTAGATTTGACTTTATTTGAACAAACATATTAAGATAAGTTTTGGTACAATTTAACATGATGAAAGGTTGACTTGTTCTACTAGGTTCGATTTAAATTTATTTGACCAAATTAAATATTAAATTCTGGATAAGAGTTTAAAATACTAAAATAAAGTTTTGTATGAAGTTTATGCGGGCTCAAAATATTAAAATAAATTAGTTTAACATGTTAAAGAAACGTTTGCATTGATCAACTAAACTTGATTTGACTTTATTTAACCAAACATGTTAAAATAAGTTTTATACAACAAATTGTAACACGTTAAATGAGAGTTTGCCATGATCTACAAGGTTCAATCTAACTTTATTTGACCAAAATATAAATTAAATTTCGGTTAGAGTTTAAAATACTAAAATAAAGTTTTGTGTAGAGTTTATGCTGGCTAAAAATATTAAAATAAAAAAATCTAACATGTTAAATGAGCGTTTACATTGATCAACTAAACTCGATTCGAATTTATTTGACCAAACATTTTAAGATAAGTTTTGTACGATAAACTTTAACATGTTAAATGAGAGTTTAAATTGATCAACTAGGTGTGATTCAACTTTATTTAACCAAATTATATATTGAATTTCGGCGTAGAGTCCAAAATATTAAAATAAAGTTTTGCGTGTAGTTTATGCGGGCTCAAACTATTAAAATAAATTAATTTAACATGTTAAAGAAAAGTTTGCATTGATCAACTAAACTTGATTCGACTTTATTTGACCAAAAATGTTAAAATAAGTTTTGTACAATAAACTTTATCATGTTAAATGAGACTTTTCCTTGATCTACTAGGTTCGATTTAACTTTATTTGACTAAATTATATATTAAAATTTGGATTAGGATATAAAATATTAAAATAAAGTTTTGTGTGGAGTTTAAGCGGGCTTAAAATATTAAAATAAATAAATTTAACATGTTAAATGAGCGTTTACATTGATCAACTAAACTCGATTGAAATTTATTTGACCAAACATGTTAAAATAATTTTTGTACGATAAAATTTAACATGTTAAATAAGAGTTTGCATTGATCAACTAGGTGCGATTCAACTTTATTTAACCAAATTATATATTGAATTTCGGCCTAGAGTTCAAAATACTTAAATAAAGTTTTGTATGTAGTCTATGCGTCTCAAAATAATAAAATAAATTAATTTAACATGTTAAAAAAACGTTTGCATTGATCAGCTAAACTTGATTTGACTTTATTTGAACAAACATATTAAGATAAGTTTTGTACAATAAACTTTAACATGATGAAAGGTTGACTTGTTCTACTAGTTTCGATTTAAATTTATTTGACCAAATTATATATTAAATTCTGGATAAAAGTTTAAAATACTAAAATAAAGTTTTATATGGAGTTAATGCAAGCTAAAAATATTAAAATAAATTAATTTAACATGTTAAAGAAAAGCTTGCATTGATCAACTAAACTTGATTCGACTTTATTTGACCAAACATGTTAAAATAAGTTTAGTACAATAAACTTTATGATGTTAAATGAGAGTTTACTTTGATCTACTAGGTTCGATTTAACTTTATTTAACCAAATTATAAATTAAATTTTGGATTAGACTTTAAAATACTAAAATAAAGTTTTGTGTAGAGTTTATGCTGGCTAAAAATATTAAAATAAATAAATCTAACATGTTAAATTTAGAGCGTTTACATTGATCAACTAAACTCGATTTGAATTTTTTTGAACAAACATTTTAAGATCAGTTTTGTACGATAAACTTTTACATGTTAAATGAGAGTTTAAATTGATCAACTAGGTGTGATTCAACTCTATTTAACCAAATTATATATTGAATTTCGGCGTAGAGTCCAAAATATTAAAATAAAGTTTTGTGTGTAGTTTATGCGGGCTGAAAATATTAAAATAAATTAATTTAACATGTTAAAGAAAAGTTTGCATTGATCAACTAAACTTTATTCGACTTTATTTGACCAAACATGTTAAAATAAGTTTTGTACAATAAACTTTATCATGTTAAATAAGAGTTTGCCTTGATCTACTAGGTTCGATTTAACTTTATTTGACCAAATTATATATTAAATTTTGGATTAGAGTATAAAATACTAAAATAAAGTTTTGTGTGGAGTTTATGCGGGCTTAAAATATTAAAATAAATAAATTTAACATGTTAAATGAGCGTTTACATTGATCAACTAAACTCGATTGAAATTTATTTGACCAAACATGTGAAAATAATTTTTGTACGATAAACTTTAACATGTTAAATGAGAGTTTGCGTTGATCAACTTGGTGCGATTCAACTTATTTAACCAAATTATATATTGAATTTAGGCCTAGAGTTCAAAATACTTAAATAAAATTTTGTGTGTAGTCTATGCGGGCTCAAAATAATAAAATAAATTAATTTAACATGTTAAAAAACGTTTTCATTGATCAGCTAAACTTGATTTGACTTTATATGAATAAACATATTAAGATAAGTTTTGTACAATAAACTTTAATATGATGAAAGGTTGACTTGTTCTACTAGGTTCGATTTAAATTTATTTTACCAAATTATATATTAAATTGTGGATAAGAGTTTAAAATACTAATATAAAGTTCTTTATGGAGTTTATGCGGGCTAAAAATATTAAAATAAATTAATTTAACATGTTAAAGAAAAGTTTGCATTGATCAACTAAACTTGATTCGACTTTATTTGACCAAACATGTTAAAATAAGTTTTGTACAATAAACTTTATCATGTTAAATGAGAGTTTGCCTTGATCTACTAGGTTCGATTTAACTTTATTTAACCAAATTATAAATTAAGTTTTGGATTAGAGTTTAAAATACTAAAATAAAGTTTTGTGTAGAGTTTATGCCGGCTAAAAATATTAAATAAATAAATCTAACATGTTAAATTTAGAGCGTTTACATTGATCAACTAAACTCGTTTCGATTTATTTGACCAAACATTTTAAGATAAGTTTTGTACGATAAATTTAACTTGTTAAATGAGAGTTTAAATTGATCAACTAGGTGTGATTCAACTTTATTTAACCAAATTATATATTGAATTTCAGCGTAGAGTCCAAAATATTAAAATAAAGTTTTGTGTGTAGTTTATGAGGGCTCAAAATATTAAAATAATTTAATTTAACGTGTTAAAGAAAAGTTTGCATTGATCAACTAAACTTGATTCGACTTTATATTACCAAAAATGTTAAAGTAAGTTTTGTACAATAAACTTTATCATGTTAAATGACAGTTTGCCTTGATCTACTAGGTTCGATTTAACTTTATTTGACCACATCATATATTAAATTTTGGATTAGAGTATTAAATACTAAAATAAAGTTTTGTGTGGAGTTTATGCGGGCTTAAAACATTAAAATAAATAAATTTAACATGTTAAATGAGTGTTTACATTGATCAACTAAACTCGATTGGAATTTATTTGACCAAACATGTTAAAATAATTTTTGTACGATAAACTTTACCATGTTAAATGAGAGTTTGCGTTGATCTCACCCGGATCACTCGTGATCTAGGAAACCACGGTGACACAAGACGTACCTTGCGATTAATAAAAACTAAAATATTAGTTAACCAATATAACTCGTTGTGCTTACATTAGATGCAAACTGTAAAGTTGAAAAATTGCATAGGTTGTTTGGCATTTCATTTAGGTGATGTATATTATAAGATTACATGTATGCAGTTAGTAAAAACATTTATTTAACATGTTAAGAAAATATTTCGTATTAATTATAATTATTCGCAATGGTATATTGTCGGGAAAGCTCATAACCTTCTACGAGGTGATGTATCTCTGATCAATACACACGTTTGTTTAACATGTTAAATCTTAGTTGATAGCGTTATTAGGCTTGACAAACCTCACACCGTACCTGGGAGGACGGGCGTGAACAAAACTGTGAACTCGCCAGCTTTATGCTGATAGGCATTGATAAAGGCAAACAAACAGACGTCACTTCGGTATCGAGTTTATTATTAGCATGCCTTTAAACTAAACATTTACCAACTTTGCGTTAAACAAAACTGTGAACTCACCACTTTATGCTGATACACTTTTTCCGCATGCTTGCAGGTCGTTAGACGATTTCTTGGAACGAAGCTTGCAATCGGAGGAGCTGTGGATGTCATGGGTCGTGCCATTATTAATATATCTGATGTTATGCTATGTTTTGTGAACAAGTTACTTTCAAATACTTAGAATAATTTCAAATGCTTCTGCTGAACGTATTTTGTTTTAAACAAATGTTTTGAATTACACTTTTCACGTTGAATGAGATTTCGAGTTTTTTATATTACTATTAGTTCAATGTGATTAGTGGCTATATCCTGGTACGTCACACGCCTCGCGGTGTATTCAGCATGTGGTATTTTGGGGGTGTGACCCCCCCCCCCCCACATAGACTCCACACCAAACTTTATTTTAATATTTTGAATTATAATCCAAAAATTAATATACAATTTGGTCAAATAAAGGTTAATCGAATCTAGTTGATTAATGCAAACTCTTGTTTAACATGTTAAATTTATTTATTTTAAACATGCATACCTATAATCAAAATATCAACAAACAAAAACAACTATGCTACGGTGAAGATTAAACTATACATGTAAAAGCATTTGTTCCATGGAAAACAAAACAAAAGGAATCTCTATGCAAAATAGATAGATCAGATTTCAAGTCAACTATTTATTCGCAATCTTCATTAGTTCATCCATCGTGAAACCCCAATTTCTGTTTTCGTACTCTCGAAGAAAGTGATTGGTCAAGCAAGATGAAAGACGCGACTGCGGAGACGGCGACAATGACACCTCCACCACTATAGCTTGTTGCTTGGATGGTTTAGCGGTTACCGCCGCAAACGCAACAAGATGCATTTTTGGATCTCCTTCATATGCATTTCTACGAGACCAGTACACACCTGAAGTCACACAATCAAGCGTTTCCCAACGTATTGTAAGACTTTCATGGAGTGTTAATACATATGACCAGCTGATTGGTTTCTAAAGCAACATCAAAGTCAATGTGGTGATGATGTAACTCTTGAACCACATGTGTTGATTTTTAAACACGAAGTGATAATACATATGACCTCCTGTTCACAGTAGATGAGAGCTTAATGATATTAGAAAACCAAATCTTATAAGTAGGATTTGATGTCATAAATTAAAACGAAAATTAATATAAACAAAGAGAATATTGCATTATATTTATAGCCTCCTAATCCAGTTCTAGTAACTTAATCTTTGTCAAAGGATCAACTTCTTTTTTAGTTCCTATAGATCCTTCACCAACTGAAAGTTGTTGATTGAATACTTCTGTAGCACTAATAGACAAAACACCTGCAATGGTTCCCATGAAAGATTAGATTCACATAAAAATATAATGGTGAACGCAGATTTGTCCAGTTCCACAGTGTCATCCCAGTTGAAGAGAGCGATTCGGGCTGAATACCTGCCACGGTAGTCAATAAGTAGGGGCCGGTTAAGAAGCCCACACTCCCACAGTGGTCCCCATAGGATAACGGCTTTGGGACGGTTCGACGTTGGATTCTAACGCAAGCTGTCAAGAGTTCGGTCTGGTTCTCAAACAAGACAAGTAAAGCTTAGGCTGGAAGAAACAGTGCTGGAGCTTGCGCTACAGGCTCAAGTCGGGCAAGGGATGATTGATTCATTGTAATAAGGTGAAAAAGTGAAAACGATACACAACATCGCGGGCTCAACCTTTCGCTTGTGTGATATTACAAACTACTTGCCAACTCAAAATTGCAGTTGCGCCTGGCAAATAGGGTTGTAAACGAGTTGGGCCGAGTGTTGCGCTCGATCACGGCTCGTCAAAAGCTCGAGCCAACTTGTTTATTTTAAAAATTATATCTTTTTAAATTTTTTTGGTATTTTTTGCACCTAAGAAATGCATAAAACACTAAAACAAGTAAAACGATTTTTAGGCTACCACTTGTCCATCGTGTGAGATAAGAAACGCATAAAACACTAAAATAATAAGTACAAAAAAATTCTTAGCAAACATGAATACATGTTACTTGATCTTTAGGCCATTGTATGAGCCATGACTTCGTAGAATCTGTCGATTTGGCTCGATTATAGAAGCTCTTGAATCCTCTTGAAACTCTGGTGCAAGCATCAGCCATTACAACTCTGCTTCTGAATGTACAAAATAACAAGCAGCTTAGTAATGAAAAAATAGCATGTGTACACACCACTATTATCAAAAGGGTTATCTTTCATGAACACCATCGGTTTCCTTAACCTAAAGTAATTTGTTAACACCACTATTATTATGTTAATACAGTATTTATAACCATATTACATATGTTAGTTATTTACATTTGAAATGGACATATATTGGCAGTTGATCAACCTGGTACGACCCTTTTGACCCATGTATAGAAATATCCATCCCAAAACTACAAGTGTGCATCGATAAATTGGTAGAATTGTCATCTAAAGCTATCAATTAAGACTTAAACTATCTATGCACTAAAATTGAATAACAAAATGATACAAAAAACATAGATCATGATTACAGATGCAAAAACACAAGTCAATTTCAAACTCGATCACCATCAGAAAGCATAGCATTACCGTCAGCCTCCTGGTCTTACGACGACCCTCATCAATCCTCCTGGAACCATTTTCTTTCTCTTAAATAAAACACACAAATTTTAGAAAACAAAAACACAAAATCAAGTTGAAATAATTGCAATTAAACCTATGAGCCAAATAATTTGGGTGAAGTAAATTCATACATACATACATACATACATACATACATACATACATACATACATACATACATACATACATACATACATACATACATACATACATACATACATACATACATACATACATACATACATACATACATACATACATACATACATACATACATACATACATACATACATACATACATACATACATACATACATACATACATACATACATACATACATACATACATACATATACATACATACATACATACATACATACATACATACATACATACATACATACATACATACATACATACATACATACATACATACATACATACATACATACATACATACATACATACATACATACATACATACATACATACATACATACATACATACATACATACATACATACATACATACATACATACATACATACATACATACATACATACATACATACATACATACATACATACATACATACATACATACATACATACATACATACATACATACATACATACATACATACATACATACATACATACATACATAACATACATACATACATACATACATACATACATACATACATACATACATACATACATACATACATACATACATACATACATACATACATACATACATACATACATACATACATACACACACACACACACACATACACACACACACACACACACATACATACATACAACACAATTAGCGACTTACAAAATTGATCTGGCTTAGCATGTAAAACACTTATTTTTTACATCCTAATCAGCAGCTTACAAAATCAATTAACATGTAAAACATTTTTTTACATCACAATCAGCAGCGTACAAAATCGATCGAATTTAACATGTAAAAAATATATACTTTTTACATTTAAAAAATTCGATCGTTACGTAATTTTACATGTAACATAAAAAAATATCCCTTAAGAAATCTACGAATGCTTAAACCTAACATTAGTTTCAAAAGAAAAGCATATTTTGCAAATCATACTAGATCAATTCGATCGATTTCTCAATAGTGAAGAAACATCGAAGTGGAATCCTGTTAATGTTGTGGCTGGAGCTTGTTAATGCTCAATAGTTCATAGACCTAACAATTCTAACACAATCACTTTATTTAATCAAAGTACAGATCTGAAAAGTTGATGCTTAATCTACAGAAAAACATGCCTCAGAAAAAACCGCAATTAAAAGTCAGTTAGTGTTGAAGCTTATATAGTAACAAATGAGATTTCCGAATCAAAACAATGGCTCATAAAAGGAAATAATATAGTAAACCTCTTTTGCAAAATGAACATAAAGCCTATATATGATAAAGTGTTTAATAAAAATGTTATTTAACATGTTATATCATTTTAATTTTATGATTAACAAATCTATATAAATATCAGCTTGAAATAAAAAAAATTAACATGTTAAATAATTTTTTTTTTGAAAAAAGCTACAAAATATGAACACACATCTAAAAATAATCATAACTTCATATAATGATGTTAAATTAAATAATAAAACTTAAAAGAAAATCATAACAGATGATACCTTAAACTGAGATCTAAGTTCTACTGAAAGGATGTTTTCAGATCTGAAAACCTACAAAATAATACTCCAGAGATCTCAAACGAAATCGGTAGCGTCTATGGTTTTCTAACAGTGTTCGGAAACCAGATCTGAAAATATGTACATTAACACAACCTAGATGTTAGATGGATGCTAAATGGATCTATAAATGATCTGAACATCGTAAAGAAACAGAGATAACAATTTTCTTTTTTGAAACCATTAAACTTACAAAAATCTGAAATATCTAAGCCAAAATAAAGAAATTCAACGATGATTATAAGAATTAAGTGTTCTCCGGCGATAAACACGATAGATTCCGACCACCTAATCCGGTGATGACGGCCAAAAGATATCATCTGAGTTCTCCGGCGACGGGGATGACGGTTGAGAGCTACGCAATGCACTCTAGAAAACCTAAATCAAACTTTTAAAAAATTCCCAAACTACCCCTCCACCTTTTTTCAGCTTTAAAAAAATCTAATCTCAACCCTTGATTAAGTTAATCCAAGGGTTCCTAAGGGGGTTCCCCTGTTCCCCACTTTTTTGGTGTTCCCCAATGAACCTCACATTATATATATATATATATATATATATATATATATATATATATATATATATAGGGTAAATGGGCAAAGCCCGGCAAACTATATAAATACGAACAAAAAATTACACCTTTAAAGAGGGCATTCCCCCGTCAAGTCATCCAAAATAAACTTTGGAGACCAAAAATACGAAATCATGCAACCTAAACTAGGAATAAACAAAAACCTAGCTTTACACGGGGACATCATCCCATATTTACAACTAGAAACAACTCTAAGTGTCTCTAACACTATCAGCCTGCATCTGATCTCTCCTAAAAAAGAACAGCCCCAACTGGGCCCATAGTTGAGCTCAAAATGCTGAGATTAGAAACAACCATCCAGATACAAAATTTTGCCTTCTCCCATGTCATATTTAGCCGACCCAAATTAGCGAAAAGAATAACACATTGGGCCTGCACCAGGTACTTCCAAAAATTAGAGCCCTTGAGGTAATAACATTCCTCATACCTCAAATTTGTTTTCTCCGATGCAGCCCAACAGTGGGCCTTCTTTTTACCATATTTATTACAGCGGCACTTTAACAAGAGTATATTTTTGGGTATAAATAGAAGTTAACTAAATGCAATTGAGATAAGATTTGAGAGAACACTTTCTCTACGGTTTTTAACTTTGCATTCTAGAGATAGTAAGTGTGAGCTTTTCATGTAAACAACAAGATTCATTCAATAAAATTGGTTGAAATTGATAATTACGACATGTGTTCTTGATTGTTTGTTTTTGATTCACTACACGAATTGAGAGGTTCAATTGGAAAGAATTTAGGAGACGATTCAGGTATTACATGAACCGTGATTTTTATTTTTTTTTTAAATTTAGTTTCTTTTTGAAGATCTATAGCAAGTGTACTAATTTGAGAGGTGATCACAAAATCTACTTGTTATGCTTAAGAGAAATATCATTACATGGCCAGCTCCACTACTCTTTATCATTTAATATTTAAGAGGTGTCTTTTTTGTGCTTAATGAGTTATTTAACTCATAAAGTACAAATGATATGATTGGGTCAATGTGATAACGAGGGACTAGGCTCCCGTCAAGGCTACCTAATCGCATGACTCCTTGAAAAACTATAATACAATAAACACAAACTAACCAACAAAAGACATAAAGTCTTGAGCTTATGAACATCTTATCACAATATATAAAGAAATTAATTTATACTAATAAATCATAGATTCACATAAACAATGACTTGAGAAATTTATAACAAGTATAAAGGTTTTCTCAAATATATGTACAAGGATGCACAATTATCCAAGTTTCCTAAACATCCAGCCATCATTCATCATTTCTAGTCAAATACAAAAAACCAACATACAAACATGATTTGCTAAACACTGTAGATCTTGAAAGACTTGTTCAATTTTTGAAAATTGTACTTTATTTTTTAAATTTTCAAATAAAATTTCAATTTCTATGGTGTTTTCGAGGTGTATTAGTTGTTCCTTCAACTTGATTATAACCAACTCCAAACTTAACATTGCTTTCGGTTTGTTTGTTGAGCAACATTTGAAAACTAGTGCAAGATTCAACCCATTTTTGATAGTTAACTTGAGTTGATTCAAGCTCCTTTTTGCAGTTTTGATACTTTCTCAAAAGAGTTTGAAGTTGTTCATCTTTGTTTGTTACTTCATGCTTTAATTTTGAAATTTTGTGATCTTTTTCTTTAACATTTCATTCAAATTCAATTCTTTCTATTGATCAATCCTTTTTTATCTTCAACAGTTTGATCACTAAACAAAATGTTTGCATGTTTATGTTAACAAAGCTTCAATGTGCTTATCAGGACACAATTTTTTAATTACACGTGGTGATACCTGAAAAGATACATTGGTTGTAGCAGTTGTTGTCTGAGCAGTTGTTCCAACAATTGTTGCAATCCTCCTCTCAATAGCTACAAATAAAGAGTGGCCACTTTATCTATTTGACGTAAAATTTATTTCATGCATGGAGAATTAAACGAATGAGTGTATACTAAAGCACCACCCGAATTCACAAAAAGCATTAAGCAAAGAGAAGTATGCCGACTAAATAAATCTCTATGGAGCTAAAAAAAATTTCCCCAAGCCTGGTTTGGCATATTTACTCTTTCCATGAAGAGATACAGGTTTAAAGAAAACAATTCCGATCAGACTCTCTTCCTTAAACGAAGAGGTAAACTTGTAACCTCTCTGATTATCTTTGTTGACAAAGTTGAAGGAAAACTTATTTAGAGAATTCGAAACAAAAAACTTGGGGAGACCGAAGTACCTTCTTGGTATTGAAGTACTAATGCATAAACAAGGAACTTTCATATATAAAAAAAATATATCCTCAAAATTTTTGGCAGAAACAGGAATGGTTGACCATAAAGCTATAGATACTCCAACTATTTTTCTTCATAAACTCGTTACAGAGGAAGAAACGAAGCTAACAGGCAAAGGAAGATACGAAAGTATGATGGGAAAGCTAATATATCTTTCACATACCCACCCAGATATAGCCTTTGTTGTAGGGGTGGAGAGTCAATTACTCATGCACCAACTCTAAGCTTTCGATATGAAAGTAGTCCTAAGCTTCCTATATTGAAGTAGTCTAGAGAATCGTTGGGTATCTCAAAAGAGCTACTGGTCAGTGAGTTCTATATCTATTTAAATCAAACGAGAACGCAAATATCCAAGTGTATACTGATGCAAACTGGCCAAGAGACGAAGCAAATCGACAATCGACAACATCTAGATACTTCACTTTGGTTGGTCGAATTATTGTTACACGGAGAAGCAAAAACCAAGAGGTGGTTGCCCTTTCAAGCGCAGAAGTCGAGTTCAGGGGAATAGCAATAGCACGGGGTTTGGCAGAAGTTTTATGAATACGAAAACTCTTAATTGTAGTTGACTTTCCCTCAACAAACACTATCAAAATTATGTGTGATAACAAGGCAACACTTCAAATCTCAGAAATCCAGTGCAACATGATTGAACAAAATATGTAGAGCTTAATAGACCCTTCAATAAAGAAAAATTAGAGACCAGGATTATTGAGCTTCTATTAGTTTGATCAAAAGACCAACTAACAGACATATTGACAAAAGCCGTTAATGGATGAATCTTTAATGATTGTTTAGTCAAGTTAAACATTGGAGATTTGTTAGTATCCGAGGCTGACATGATTGTGCTTGTTTGTTTAGTTTTAATAAATCAATGATGATACAACAAGATTAAGTGCAGCGGAAATGAAAACAAACTTTGTAAACACAATCAATATAGAGAAAATAGTTTTGTAAACAATTGCTTCTCATTGAGTCGAAGGATTAAACAATACAAAGCAAATGATTACAGCATGTTTACATACTAAACTCCCCCTCAGCCTGATACTCCATAGTTGGTTGCACAAGATGAAAGGATTGAATTGAGGAGGAGAACTCACTCAAAACGAATCAAATGTAACAGTACAGAGTACCGCTCCATTTATAGGCAAACCAAACTACTGATGTACCTCAGCTGACGTCACCATGATAGTGACATCTAACGACCTAACAAACTATAAACACTGACCTATACAAACTACTGTTGTCTAAACAACTGATTGATAATACAATACAATACAAAACAAGTCTAACACTGTTCACGTTCCACTGTTGTAACATAAGCACTGATTACTTGAACATCAGTGCTTTCTTCAAAAGGTGATCAGTCTTTGAATGAGCAGTGCTTGAATCTTCAGCAATACTTATGAGACAGTAGTAGATAGAGCTCAGTGTTTGTATTCAGCAGTCTTTAAGAATATCATCAGTGTTTGGTTCATCAGTTGTTGTAGTTGAGCAGCACTTAAGATCCATCAGCTGTTAGATTACCAATGTTAAGGGGAGAGCAAAGTGTAAACTGCTGCTTATTGATAGTCCACTGATGTGATCCGGTTTTGGCTTTACATTATCTGTTCCTCTGGTAGGGTTCAATCCCAACAATCTCCCCCTGGAACAGATAATGCCAAAACCCTTCATTATTCAGGACCTTTATTACTCATCAAGAGTGCCTTAGCTTGTTCTTTGAATTCAGCTTCAAATTCCTTTGCACTCTGGTCATCCTCATCCCTGCACAGTGAAAGTTCAAGGAGATCCTGCAAATATTCAACACTAAGGCCTAGTGCTTCTTTCCTTGATATGTACTTCACTTCGCCATTGGCTCTGACCAGGGTTAATACGTGGGTCTTTTGATCAGACATCCACTTTAGTATTTTAAAGCCAAGTGGGTTTCTTGGGAGAGACTTATTTGCTGATGAGTTGAGAGATGATGGCCTTGAAAACATCTGCAGACTTTCAGACGTTCTTTTGAAAGCTTCTTCAATGACTTTGTCTGCTGCAGCTATATCTTCTGCAGTTTCTTGTTCAATAAGCTCTTGTCTTTCAACTTCTGTCTTGTCTTTTGCAGTGTTTGGAGATGCAGGTTTGTTGAGTACCTTCTTAAAAAGGTTTTGAAGCTTTGATGAGCTGTCTTCATTCAGACCCATTTTTAAGATGGTGTCATTGAGATACTCTGCTTCTTTTTCTATGACCTCTTCTTCAGTCAGCTGTTTGCCTTCATCTTGGTTTGACCCAAGAGTAGGACTGTCTGCTGATTTTAACATTGTCTTGAGGTTTTCAATTTTCTGTTCAAGCTTCATCATATGTTCTCTTTTCTTTGAAGCATCTGAAGCAGATTTCTTCCTTTTCTTTAGCCTCTCATAGGCTTCATCAATCTGCTGCCTAGACCATTTTGATATAGCTTCAGCAGTGTCCATCTTAGCATCCACCAGCTCCCTTTTCTTTCCTTTATATTCAGAAGTGAGGTCAGCAATGAGCTTTTTATATTTACTCCAGTTTGGAGCATTTTTCTTCTTTGAAAGATCATTCTTGATTCTTTGGATCCTTTCAGCCTCATGCTTTAAAGCTACTAATGACCATTCTTTAAACTGTTGTTCTTCAACAGGATATAACTTTTCTTTCATGATGAAGGCTAGAAGTTTTTCTGTTAACTTCTTCTTTTGATCAGGATTTTCCTTTTCTAGCTCTTGTGCAAATTCTTCTATCTGCTTTACCTTTGTAAGGTAGAACTCCAGTCTTTTAGCAATGCCTTCTTCGCTTAGACTTTCCTTTTCACTGTCAACCTTAGCTTTTACTTTAGCTTGCCTTGCCTTTATTTTGAGATAATCATCCATATCCTCTGGTGGCATGTAGCCTATGAGTGAGGAGAATCTTCTTTTTGAAGGATCTTCTTCTGTAAAGAATTGCCTCATCTCATTTTTGAGAGCTTCAATTTCCAATGGATATTTTGCAGCATTAGGATCATGTGTTCCCTCATTGGCAGGTATTGGCTTTCTTTTTCTACTAAGAAGCTTTGGTTGTGATGTAAGAGAAGTGAGAGCAGAGGTGGATGATTGACTAACAGCTGCTGAAACAACTGGTGTCTCAACTGCTGTTGTCATTACAACTACTCATGTATCAGCAGATGTCTTCTGCTTTTGAGCAGGGGTTATTGTGGCAGTTGTTTGGGTGGTGATCAGTGGTTGACTAGCAGTAGTTGAAACAACTTGTGTTTCAAACACTGTTGCCATTACAACAGATGTTATAACATCTGTTGTCTTCTGCTTTTTGGCAGGAGGTGATGATGGTTTGGTAGTTTTTGGTTTTGATGGTGGTTTTTGTGCTATGGACACAGATGGTGGTGGTGGAACAGTAGTTGTGGTGGTGTGTGGTGATGTGGTGTGTGTTGGAGGTGTGTGTGTTGATGATATGGCAGCTGTTTGGCTACTGACAGTAGTTTTTGTAACTACTGGTGTATCAGCTGTTTGAGTTGAAGTTTTTGAGGTTTTGGGTTCCTCTGGTTCAATGTACAGCCCATCTTCTATACCTTTCTTTCTCAACTTGATTTTCTCCCCCTTTTTGGCATTATCTGCCAGGGGTGTATCAATGAAGAAGATAGTAGATGGACCTTTTTCACTTTGAGCAGTCTTTTGTATGCTAGCCTTTATAGCCTTGATATCTGCTTGAGTGTCTTTGAACCTTGATTCCACCATGTTTGTCAGCATTTGTACTTGAATAGCATGCTTTTTATCAGCCATTTGTTACTGTTTTTCAAGCATTGGTTGGAAAATATTCCACAGCTCATTTGCAGCAAATGCTTGTGGAGTAGGTGCTTGAGCAGGAGGAACAGTTGATTGGGCTTTTTGAGCTTCTACAGCTGCTGCACCATATCTTTTATCTCGGCAACAGGAGATTCCAAGTTTTCAACTCTGGCCGTCAATTCATTATATTTTGAATCATCACCTGAATTAACAGGATCATCTGAATCCCCACTAGTGGTGGTTGTATCAATGTGTGACTTAGGAACAGAGTCCCAAAAATCATCCATTGATGCCCCTTTTTCTTGGTACTGGGGACTTCTTTCTTCAGCACTTGATAAACCTTTGATGGTACCAGTGTTTAAAGTTAACTCACTGGTGGTTACCGAAGTTGCCATGGAAGAAATTGCCTTCAAGGGAGTCTTATTGATGTAACAACTGTCCAACTGAAGATCTGTTGATCCATTAGTTGTAATTGCTGCTCCACTTGAACTACCTCCGAGAGTTACTTGTAACTCAGGGGGTGTAACCTCCTCAACTGTTGCTGGGATAACAGAGGTATTAGCATCAGACCCAGTCACTTGTGGTGGTATACTCTCAGTAATTGGTGATTGAGAGGAACTGGTTGTGTCTATGCAATAACAACTGCATGCAACAGGGGTATTATTGATTGTGGCAATATGATTGGTGAGGGTATGGGTGTTGCAAGAGACATGTCCTTGGGATCAGGACTGTGGAAAATTAGAGACCAGGATTATTGAGCTTCTATTAGTTTGATCAAAAGACCAACTAACAGACATATTGACAAAAGCCGTTAATGGATGAATCTTTAATGATTGTTTAGTCAAGTTAAACATTGGAGATTTGTTAGTATCCGAGGCTGACATGATTGTGCTTGTTTGTTTAGTTTTGACAAATCAATGATGATACAACAAGATTAAGTGCAGCGGAAATGAAAACAAACTTTGTAAACATAATCAATATAGAGAAAATAGTTTTGTAAACAATTGCTTCTCATTGAGTGGAAGGATTAAACAATACAAAGCAAATGATTACAGCATGTTTACATACTAAACTCCCCCTCAGCCTGATACTCCATAGTTGGTTGCACAAGATGAAAGGATTGAATTGAGGAGGAGAACTCACTCAAAACGAATCAAATGTAACAGTACAGAGTACCGCTCCATTTATAGGCAAACCAAACTACTGATGTACCTCAGCTGACGTCACCATGATAGTGACATCTAACGACCTAACAAACTATAAACACTGACCTATACAAACTACTGTTGTCTAAACAACTGATTGATAATACAATACAAAACAAGTCTAACACTGTTCACGTTCCACTGTTGTAACATAAGCACTGATTACTTGAACATCAGTGCTTTCTTCAAAAGGTGATCAGTATTTGAATGAGCAGTGCTTGAATCTTCAGCAGTACTTATGAGACAGCAGTAGATAGAGCTCAGTGTTTGTATTAAGCAGTCTTTAAGAATATCATCAGTGTTTGGTTCATCAGTTGTTGTAGTTGAGCAGCACTTAAGATCCATCACCTGTTAGATTACCACTGTCAAGGGGAGAGCAAAGTGTAAACTGCTGCTTATTGATAGTCCACTGATGTGATCCGGTTTTGGCTTTACATTATCTGTTCCTCTGTTAGGGTTCAATCCCAACAAGATTCCACTTTTCAACTTGAAGGATTTTTGATGAGCAATTAAAGGGACCAGTCAACCATCATTTCCCACTTGAATTAAGGTTAATTAATCAATATATATATGCTATATATATTTTTTTTAATTAGTATACCTATACAAAGACCAACTTACTGATAATCCTATTACAAAACAATTCTTAAGTTTTAGAAGTTAGCTCATTAAGTTTATATAGTCCAGTACCCATTTGATTTACAAAAAAAAAATAATAATAATAATTAAATAATATCAGATATTTCTTTGGGTGGCAATTGGGGCACATTTTTTGGAGGTTGAACAAGGGACCTGAATTCTCGGGGCCGGCCCTGTAATTATGTTTCAAACATTTTGATTTCTAAAAGATGTGCATGCTTGTGACCCCCATGAATCTCATATCAAAACTCTTAGGCCTGCACAAGTGCTGGGTTGTGCTTCGACACACATTTGTTTCTAAATTGATTTTTTTTCTCTTGACTAAGGAAGGTGTATGTTGACCCGTGAAGTTACATTGAGCTGCTTCTCTATGTTCCACGGTTGAGTTGTGCGCAGATGCTAAGAGAGTAACTTGACGAATATTGAGATATTACACTCACCTCAGCTTACTCTTACTCTGATATACGTTGAGCAGTGGGTTTGGGTTGCTCTATAATCTGGGTTTGCCATTGAATAGAAAAAAGTTCTGCTGTCCATTAAACCATTTAAATTATACAGTTTTAGGGTGCTTAATGCATGTAATTTAGTTTTTCACTTATTACATTAAACAAAATAAGTATTTTTATTTTTCTTTAAATATGACTAAAAATCTAGCTCTCTAAGTAAAAAACACAGAAAAACATTATACAGAACACATCATTTCAGGTGCTATGCAGGAATATATATTTTGAGGTGGTATTTCACTCAAGTGAGTTCATCTCTTACAATATGTCAAGTACATTCGTAGTACCCGTAGAGAGGATTAGACAAACGCATGCATACACAAGATTTGTTTTTGCGAAGCCATGTTTGTCATGTGGCCTCGATCATCCATTCCTCTTATGTTTTCTGTTTAATTTCACTTTCTTTTCTTGTATTATCTATCGAGATTAGGTTCCATAGATTCATTTCTAGTTTGTATTGTATTTGTTTATTGTGAACTATCTATATTTTTTATTTTGTGTTGGATAATCCGCTAGTAGATGTTCTTGTTTATGATAAATTGATAATTGCTCCCATCATATTAGGTGAGTTTAGGTTTTGTTCAAATTATATGAATATTGTTTTTCATATTTCCAATTTTGCAATTTCTGAAAATATATGAATAATGTTTTTAGACCACAATTACTTTAATTTCAGAATTTGAAAAATGTCAACATAAGGTGAGCTTATAAATAAGACAAACAAAAACAAATAAAGATAGGCATATGGAGTTTCAAGTTTAGACAGGAAAATAAATTGGACAAAAAAATTAATAAAAGTATATCAAGTTTTGTTTAGTATTGTGGCTTGGAGCATTCAGGAGCCATCTGCCAATTGAAACGCTCATGATCTGTGCAGTAGTCGTAGATCATGTAGTTATCTCTAACCCACTTGAGTTTTCCCTGTTGGTCCCAGCTCAGTTGCTTATAGACCGGGGAGGTCCACCAATTATCATAATCAGGGTAGGCACACTGGTAAATGCTAACCGGTCCGTTCCACTTACAAGCCCTTGCATTAAACTTGCGTAAGCCAGCCGTGAAAGGTGCACATGACCAGTCTATTTTCACTAGACCGCCTTGTGTTGCCCAGTTATCAGCATTCCACAAACTAGAGTACACCTGCATTCCTTGTTGGTCTGGGAATCCAATTCCTTCGCTTTTGTAGTTTCTGTAAACCCTAATCGGTATGCTATCAACGTACCATCTGCATTTAATGTCATTTTCAAAGAATTTAGGAACAGTTACTCTTTAAACTGTACATCGGAAAGTTGTTTGGGTAGAAGATAAGTTAGGATGCCAGGGCGCTATGACTGTAAAAAAAATAAGTAGGGCCTCAGGGCATGATATTTAATAACGGGCCCAGTTTTTTAGGGCTTGACTATGTTCGATTCGTATTCGGTTTTTTCTCTCTAATCACAACTCCCTCGGGCCTCAGCCCTTCATCTTTCAAATTTCTATTGGAATTCTGCGATTGTGTGCCTTTTAGAAATCATATACAAAAAAATGTGTCATCAAATTCCAAAGTGTTAGGATATTAAGCAAAAACATGATTATTTTAATGAAACAAGCCCTGATTTTAGACTACGCTATAGGCCCCAAAAAAGGTTGAGCTGACCCGTAGGGTGGTTAACTTACACAACGACATCAGGATTCCAGTGAATGGTGTAGTTGTGGAAATCCGTAGTCGGGTCAAACCATAATTTGAATTGCTGCTCCCTATTTCCTTTTCCTTGAGTAAAGATGTTTGTGTGCATGGTGTAAGGTTCTCCTGATGAGTTCCCTAAGAACTCAAAGTCGATCTCATCATGATAGTCACCCGTAGATGAAAGCTGCAATAATTCCATACATAAGCTAAGAGTGATTACTATGATAAGAACCACTTTGTCTACATGTAAATGTTGATGTACTTACATAATATGCTGTCACGGTTCCCGCAGAGTTCCCTGGAACTAACTTGATTAACATTTCAATGCTTCCAAATAGGTAGGAGTTGTATGATTGAACCCCAGACCCTGTAATAAGAGCCATTTCAACATATATACCAATACTTAATAGTTCATGTTTGACTTTTAGAAGTCAAATGAATTTGAGATTTTTCAAAACTGTACCTGCAACATTATCCAGCACCAGATTAACATCTTCACCATTGGCACCAAAGATATACGAATGCTCAGCACCCCAGTTGAAATAAGTGTCTGTGTAAAAATTTGCATTGACAAAGCATGATTGGAATGAAACTGCTGATATAAATACCACTGCAACCAAGGCCTGGAATGCTCTTGCCATTGCTTCTATGTTGGGTTTCTATTGGAATGCTCTTGTTAATGCTTCTTGACACCTTATATAGCCTTTGTCTAGCTTATTTTCCTAATATTATATGTTATTTCAAATATTTAAAATATATATATTGACCTTGTCTTGCATTTTGACATTTATCGATTTCCCGAATTATATATTCATCATGTCTCTGAACTCAATTTCTAGTTCAATTTATTTTATACGTATGAAAAGCTTCGTGTTGTCAAACTAGTTTGAATACATTTACACGTATGTTTAAAGAATTTAAGTGTTTGTTCTTTTTGCTTGTCCGATGAGTGTTAAAACTAATGTTAAGGGTATTTACTTATTTGTAACATAAAGCTCGGATTTATTGTTTTTAATCGATGCAAAATTCGAGTTGTGTATTAACTCTATGAAGATGGATAATTGTGGTGATTGATAGATTTTCTTAACAATCCTAAAACTAATTGTGCTAATCTTCATACTAATATTTTTAGATGAAACTCAAACCCTATATTTTGATTGAAACATGTGATGTGCATATTAAAAACTTGTTTGCTGATTATATTTAAATTTAGGGGCCAAAATTTTTTACTCGCACAGGGCCCCAAAATTTGTATGGATTTTCGGGGACGACCCTGAATTTGCTATAGACAAGTCCCTTTTAGTGACAAAAGTTTCATCTTTGACAAGTTAAATGTGTCGATAGTTACCAAAGTTTTAATGCTAAATCTTACTCAATTATTTTATTTAAAAGGAAAAGGTTATTATTTAGATGAGAGAATGACAAATTGGACATGTTAATAATTATAAAAAGTTTATAACCTGAAATTGACAAATTGTAATTAAGGTGTCACATTTTGATAAAAAGAAAAAAGAAACTAGGAATAATAACTGGAAAGTGATTGAGATGTAAGGAGGAATATGACGTGCATAGGACTAAAAAAAGGGCTTATTAGCAAGCTATGAGTGAACTTGTAAGACCAAATGCCAGCCAGAAGGGGATGAATGAACCAAAAAAAAATGTTTCTGCCTTTCTTGGTGGTTGGCTAGACGTGCTAACCGCAAGACTTATATATGTATAAAGATTTATTAGAGAATTATAAATTAAGATAACGAAATGCATTTGAGTTATTAATTTACTTTGATCGTAATTCATTATTAATCCAACATACAGTGAAAAGAAAACAGTTTATTCATAAAATTGAGCATTTGGTGGCTTCCCTCATCTCCTCTATCTTGGCTCGGATACAACAACCTCGAAAAGCAATCGAGGTTCACATGACCGTCTTCGAGAATCACAAAATTTATTTTTTTGGCCCTGTGCAAGATAAAAATTATGGGCCTTATTCGTAAATTTCCATCTATTATAAACTCGTCGATTATTTAATCACTAAATTTATGTGAAAGTAAATTAAATAGTTCTTTTTTAGCTAAGTTTAGCTAGTAATTTACTAACTAAAGGAAACATGTAGTTCACAGAATTAGGCATTAAATGCCTAACAATAAAAAAAACCAAAAAAATAAGCTAAAATAGAGAATTTGGAGACGTCGAGATTAGAATCCATGTCTCCTTGTTGTTTAAGCAAGACAGTAAACACCCCGACAAGAGCTTGTTTATGTCATCTATCGATTCAGTGCATATATATTATAGCTTAAACAACGTAAATTCTATACAAAATAAAAAAGATTTGGGCTTCCGGAGAGTTTGGGCCTTGTGTCGTCGCCCACCGCGCATCTCCTCAGGGCCGGCCTTGGAGATCCACACCAACCATTAATAATGTTGGTCCAATGAGTGTCATGCATTTTATTTTTTCGTCGATATGTACCCCTTTGTCGATTCTAGATGTGTAAGTCCCGAAAACCGGATCTATGAATGATATCAAACAAATCTATTGATTCTGCAGAATCCAATCAATAGGTGATTCAAGAATAAGCACCAAGAACACCAAGATCACTTTCAACACTTGCACACGGTTCGATTACTATGACTGGTAAAACCGTCTGGTACAAGAAGAACAATAACCAAATCGCCTCTCGCTCTCTCTCTCTCTCTCTCTCTCTCTCTCTCTTTCTCTGTGTTTGTCTAGGAAATTTGTAACAATGAGGCTCCCCAATGGCCTGCCTGGCCCACATGAGCTCCCCAATGGACAAGCCCATGGAAAACCTTGTTTTGACACAATACTTTTTTATATACCATGGACAAGCCCATGCCTCACATGGGCTCTCCAATGGCCTGCCTGGCCCAAATGGCCTTAGGCATGGCCCAATTCACCTATTAAGGTTTATATTCTAATATAAACTAACCCAACAAAGTCTAACTCATAACCATAGTTTGTTGTGTATATTTGATGTATCAGTCTCACAATTTTAGGCCTAACAATCACCCCTAGACTGATGCTATCAAATTGACTTTATAACATAAATGTGTGAACATCTTCAACGAAGTCTATGGTTGTTGCTATGTTGTAAGTGTCGTTGAAGTTCTTGACTTCTGAAGTTAGCTTCATATTAGGATCATGAACAACCTTGCTTGAACATCTTGCTGAAAAGAATGTAAGAGGAGGATTCTCATCATCTCTTTTATTTTTCAATCTTTCTCTTTCAAGCAGGTTCACAGGCACTGCTTCATATATACTTTCATTATCAAACGAGGATTCGTATCCGGTTCTTCTAACTCTAGTACATCTTGTTGTTCCAAGCAAAGCTACTAAGATTATCAGGTGTCTATGAACAGGTGTGACAGACTCTGCTTTAACAGGTGTTGCTTCAACAGGTTTTCCATACACCATATGTTTCTTATTTTCAAATTCCTAATGAGTCAGAGGCATACTTGTATAATTATGATTATATGGCGGAGGAACCTAATTGAAACCCAAACCCATTCCTTTCTTTTCTTTGTACTCGAGTTGCACATCACAAATATTTTGAACAACTCTGCTCGAAGTTTCAAAATTTTTATGTTTATTTCATTTTTTTTTTGAAAATTTTCTTTTAAAGCATTTATTTCAACAGTTTTTTAACCAATATTGTTCCTTGTATCTCCTTTCCAACACTTCAAAACACTAATATCTTGTTTTAATTTTGAGATATCTTTCTTTTGAGCTTGAATTTTTTTCATATAACATTTTATTTTTCAGCTTAAAAGTTAGGTTTTTCTCTTCTAACTTCATTGAAATCTTGGAGCAGTTCAGAGTTGTGAGAGCTGTAATGGGCAACTTTAGCTTTACATTTTCAGTACACAGATAGGAGGTTAACTCTCATATGGATTGTTGTGTGTCATTCCTTTAAGCCATGTAGGCAGGCTCAGAATTTGAAGCTTGTAGCTTAGAGGTAGATGATTCAGAAGACGAATATGTATCTGAAGAAGGATCAGAGAGATTTACCTTAAATGCATGATGGATGCATGTGGATGTAGAAACATGTGGTGAAGTGGGTTTCGTGGGAGCAGGAGGTTGAGCAGCAATAACAGGACTATGAATAGAAGTGGATGAGGGAAGAGTCGGGCTATGAACAAAAGTGGATGAGGGAACAACTGAGCTATGAATAGTAATGAGGCTATAAACATAGTATGGGGCAGGTTGAGAGGTTGAAAACATCTAGAAGGTACTCTCTTGTGACATAAGATTCTTAGCCCTCTGCATGTCATGCTGATTATATGAGTCAATGATGAAAATCAGACCACTCAACTTCATTCGATCATTATCTTATATCTTCTTGATAAGAGCGACCTTTTCATTCCAGCGCTCTTAGTAAGTGGCAAAGTATTTAGAAGTTTATTGTTGATTTCACTGTTTGACGTTTC
This sequence comes from Helianthus annuus, assembly GCF_002127325.2. NCBI lineage: Eukaryota > Viridiplantae > Streptophyta > Magnoliopsida > Asterales > Asteraceae > Helianthus > Helianthus annuus. The sequence continues at coordinate 55,331,865 of NC_035448.2, read as the reverse complement.
AATTCCAGCCTTTTCCATTTCAGAAAGTAGTTTGTTAAACCTCATGAATTGGGTTTCTACGGTTTCACAAGAAATGTAATTGGTGGGTAATTGATATAATCAAACGGATTATTAGATTGTATGGTGAATCTTAAAAACTATCTCTAATAATTAATCAAATTCATTAATCACAAGGCCATGTCTATGTGGTGTTATGAATTGTGTTAAAACGAGCAATTAGGATTCCAGGTGGGGGTTGCTTTTTCTCATATTGATCACAACTTTCTTAGTTAGTTTTCTTATTTTAAAATCAATTAATCAAACGCCCAATCTAGGTAATTTTAGTTTTTAGTAAAATCGTTACACTGACTACAAATTCCCCGTGGATATGATACCCTACTTACGTTATCTACTTAGTTTAATTAGGTTTTTGCATGACCCTTACGACAGTCATCGAAATGGCGCCGTTGCTGGGGAATTCGTGCGCTTAGTGTTAGTTTAATTAGTTGTTTTTTATTGCTTTCTAAAAAAATCTAAAAAACCCAAAAATATTTCTTTTTGTTTATTTTTGTTTCATTCGGCATTACGCACAGTTTCTTATTTACTTGTGTGCTGGTGATTTCTAGTTGCATGCATACCGGGTTTTCAGGAAGATCATCACCACTTCATTTCGACCCCGAAATCAAAAAGACTACATGACAAAACCTATTGCTTCGTTCAACTTTGAAGGGAAAAGCGATAGACTCAACTATGAATCCTTCAGAAATCGAAACGACCTTGAATCAGCAAACACCAACAAGAACCACTTCCTGATATGCCACCACTACCATTCCAAAATCAAAGCTCATAAAATCAACCTCAATCCCAAAATCATCAAAATCAACCACCATTACCCTTCCAAAAGCAACAAAACCAACCAAATCAACCAGCACCATAAAACATAAATGCTAGACAAGCACCTCTACAAGGTGACTTTCAAGTGAGATGTGGAGATTTAGAGTACCCATGCATGGGTAACCCGTTAGGAAACCAACAACAACCCGAGCCGATTCGGGTTGTGAATAGACCTAACCGTAAACCTCACCCGCACCATGCAGGTGACCAGTATAAACAGAGAATGAATCGGGGTAGAGTGGATGTTTAGGAGGTGGGTAGATTGGATCATGGTTTGGAATATGAAGAAGAATGGGGTGAGAGTGAAGCATATGCAGGAATGCAAGGAGGCCAATTGAATTTGGTGGCAAACCGGGATTACCAAGGGTTTCAGCAAAGGCAACCACATGGGGGTAACGACTATCAAACTCCACCACGGGTGAATCGATTACCAGCCATGTCTCGACAAAGGCAAAGGGATCCTAGATTTACGGATCCTATCATTAGAGGGGTGGCGGGCAATTTCTGTCTGCAAATTGCGGAACATTCTTCCCCGATCGTCATGCCAGTCGCACAAGGGAATGTAGATAGGTCGTTTGAAGCGAAACCTCATATCCTGAACATGTTGCCTACTTTTCATGGAATGGGGAGTGAAGAACCGTATGCTCATAATGCGGAATTTGAAGCGGTTTGTAGTATGATAGGTGGACACGGGTTCACACCGGATCAAGTTAAGTTGGTCCTAAGTTCTCCCTAAAAGATTCAGCACGTGAATGATTCATCTCTTTTCCTTATGCAAGTATTCACATATGGCAAGAGTTGTAGCAACAGTTTCTTAGAAGAGTATTATACTCCACGAAGAACCAAGATGGGAAGAGCTGCCATTAGAGAATTCCAGCAACTTTCGGGTGAATTGTTCTATGAGTCATGGAAGCGGTTCAACCAATTGATCCATAACTGTCCCCATCATGGTATTCCACGATGGGAGTTAATTACCGCTTTCCATGATGGGTATCTAATGAAAATAGGCGAGACATCAAGGCCACAACGGGTGGTACTTTTCTAAGGAATCATGTGGATGTGGATTGGGACTATTTGGATATTGTAGCAGCTGATTCGAAGAGGCAAGCTCGATCTGACAGAGGAAAGAAATATCCAATCTCTACGTCAATTGGTACGGGAGCCTCTACAACTCGGGTGGCTCAGTTAGAGAGAGAGAGAGAAAGAGGCGTTGGAGCGTCAGTTAGTGAAGTTCAAGGGCCTTGGAGGAAGAGATGCATTGAATGCTACTCAGAGATACCTGGTTTGTGACTCTTGTGGCGATGTAGGCCACGTTTGGGAAGATTGCCCGGTACAGTTTGGTACAACTCACAAAGAAGTCAACATGGTTTATGGAGACCAACAAAAGAAATATGATATGAATTCTAACACGAATCACTTAGGTTTGCGTAATTATCCCAATTTTCGGTACAATAATACTACTAATCAATTAAATCCAAATTTTCAGGTACCAAATCAGGGAGGTCAGCAATACCAGAACTGACAATCTGGGTACAATAACTAGAGTTACAACCAGGGTTATCAAAGAAGTTATCAGTAGAACCCGGATCAAAGCAGAGCGAGCAGTCGGAATGAAGGGTCGAATAATGAGATGATGGAAATTCAAAAGCAAATAAAAAAGGATCAAGAGGTGCAAGCCAAGGCTTATCAAGCTTTAGAAAAACAAGTTGCACAGTTGGCGGCTGAGGTAGCTCAAGGAAGAAGAGATCCAGGGAAACTACCGAGTGATACTATAAGAAATGCTCAACACAACGCAAGAGTTAACTCGGTAAGTACCCTTCCTAAATCTGAGATTGTTAATACAGGTTTTATATCTTCGTCTCAAGTAGTTGCAGGTATAAGTGGGGAGATTGATGGAGGTGAGGAGAGTGAGCCAAGGGAACCGCTCATTCCAATTAGAGTTGGAAAGTTGAAAATCCATGGGCATTGTTGGATTATGGAGCAAGCATGAATATTCTGCCTGGAAGCATGTTTGACCAGTATAAGTTTGGACCGTTGCATAATACTGACAGGAAGGTAATTTTGGCGGATGATACTTGGAAACAACATCGTGGGGTTGTTAAAGATGTGATGATTCAGCTGGGTGAGTTCTATTACCCGATAGACTTTTTGGTGCTGAACTATGCACCTACGAGGATGAATGAGAAACAAAAGGTAATCCTGGGTCGCCCATTCTTGCATACTTCTAACACCCAAATCAACTGCAGAGATGGATTCATCAGCGCTGAGGATCGTAAGTTAATCTTTAATGTTTATTCCAAATCTATTACTTACGATGTTGTTGATAATGTATGTGAAGCAGTTGCTATTAACGATTTGTTCTGCCATAGACTTCACATGTGTACGAGGACACATTAGATGAGAAAGGTGTTGAGTGTTACAGATCTGCGGATGCAAAAAGAAGAGAGTCGGTGAAGAAGGCAAATGAGCGAAAGAGAGAAAAAGCAGGTAAACCACCTGATGATAGAAACGCATGGGGGCGATGAGGCCCAGTTTGATCATAACTGGCGTGAGGCTGCGAAATTTCCAGACGATTGGAAGCGAATTGATCTAGAGAAGTCTGGAGGTAAGCAGGCGTTTGAACCACCTTGAAAATTGCAGGTATGATTTGGCTAAAGATCTAAAACTTAGCGCTCTTCTGAGGCAGCCTAAGGCTTTTTCGTTTTATTTTGTTTTACTTGTTAGTTTATTGTGTTTTGGGTGAGTTTGTGTCGTATCGTGCAATTGTTCAAGTGTGGGGAAGTCTGGGGAGGTTTGGTTAAGCTTTGTTGAAGTTGAGGGCAATGTATAGTCGTTTGGGGGGCTGGGAGGTGAAAACAGGATAAAATGAAAAAAAAATCTAAGGCATGGATAGGAAAAATTTGAAAAAATTGCTGGAAAAAGGGATCCCCTGCGCCACGCGGGAGGTGATGGAGATTGTTCCGCGACAAGCCAAGGGTTCCCAGGTCAACAAAGTCTACGTGTACTCCCCCGCGCCATGCAGGGGGATCCTTGGAACCTATCGCGACGCACGACGGATAGTGCCGACAGAAAGTACCTTTAAATGTACAGCCCTAGTTGTTTTTCGCCAAACCTGAGTTTCTCTTGTTTCTCTTTGTTTATTGATTTGTTTTAACCTATTTGGGAGCTTGTGAGTTCTGTTTTGTAGGTTTTGATCACTTTGTCCATACTTAATCTCCGTTTGGGTGAATGGATTTGAACTATTCGAAGAAGAGCATCCCATGTTGAATGCAGCAACGAAAGAAATCCTATATGGTTGCTGTGGAGCAAGGCTTATAGGAATTCAACTGTTTAAAATCAGGGGAGTCTGTTCCATTTCTCTTTATGTTTCGATTTATGTATGTAGTTGAGTCGTGAGTTTTGCTCTCTATCAAGGAAAATGAAGGAATTAAGTTTAGGGGAGGGGAAACTAGCGTTTAGTTGTGTCTTAGTTCTCGCAACCCCCGACCCCACCCTGGGAGCGGATGCCGTGAGCCTGACTGGTGGTATCGGTTTTTATTAAATTTGCAGCGGAATTGATCATCAAAATCGTAGTTAGAAAATAATTTCAGAGTTTGTAAAACACCAAAATTTTTATATTTAAACAAATGAGCTAAAACCCATATTCCATTTATAATGTATTTATAAGGATAAACCCTAATTGCTGAAAACACAAACTTTTTCTTTTATTTAGGTAACTTATAACCACTTTATTTAAGCATTTAGTGCTCCATAGCTGGCTTCTAATAGCTTCAAATCAAGTTACCTGAAATGCATTTTGAAAACATTTTATCAGCGAGAAATATTGGCGAGTACATTCCATTTTTATAAAAAGACACATTGTTATAACTTTACAGCATCTAGGGTTTTTACATTTGTTTATATCTACCAATAATTTATTCAGTATTTGTCACGTTGGGAGTTACAATGATTGTGGTCATATTACTATTGGTTAACTCTTTGTCCAATAACAATGCTTGAATAGTAGTGTATACAAAACCCCACATGCTGGCAGAAATTGTAGAATACAAAAACTTAATGACTGTTGTTATGGGTAAAATTCTAAGCCCATATCCTGGGAAATATCTTGAGTTGTATCTTGATTGAATGATATCTGCTTATATCCGGGATGCTCATTCAGGATATTGGTAACATCCTGAATGGTATCCTCAGGATTACTAACGGGTTGTGTGCAGGAGTACGCGTCCAGGTGCCCAACGTTCACCAAGACCCTTTCTCCGGGAGACTCGGTCCAAGTTGTTCAAATGAAGACGTTGAAGCCGCATTACTCGGTCTACAACGTTAACAATGGAATATTCGGAAGCATCCCATATTTATAGGAATTTTAGTTTGTATTTCGTTACTATAAATAGGTGGGTATACCAGATCGAATATGACATCACAGCTACACTTACTACACTCTCACACTTGTTTTCTCGCAACCTTTACTTTCACACAAAGCATTGTAACACTTAGCGATCTGGTCAATATCCTGCACTGTATTCTGAAGTTTGAAGCAATAAGAAGAACTAGGCAGCTGCGATTGTCAACTCCCGAGGTTTTATGCCGGCGATCTAGATTGATCAAGGGCTTTCCTCGTACATCTCGTGTCATTTCCTTTACTTTTTGCTTATAGTTTGATCGTAGGTACAACTCAATATCCCGAGCCGTATCCTGAAAACTGTTTTTTACAAACAACATAACCAGCATATTTCCAATACACTTTTTAGCACTCTACCTCACTTAACTAATTTGATCACTAAATTGCTCCGGTAATTTTTGACCAAAACAATTTGGCGCCCACCGTGGGGCGAGTGGTGCTATCTTTACTAAAAATCTTTGTGAAATCATTAATTGGTTTTCTGTTTTCAAAACTTTTTGCCACATTATTTGCAATGGCCACAAGATCAAGCATGAGCTCCTCCACTGTGTCTGCTACAACTTCTGCTACTACTGGTTTGGTGCTTCCACCACCTCCTCCAAGGATGCCAGCTTCTTCACAACCTCAGGATGTTATCCCTACCCGGAGTGTTCAGGGATCTGCTCCCGTTTTAGCTTCTAATGATGAAATTCTAACCTTATTTGGAAGTGTGCAGGAACAAATGAGGCAGCAACAGGAAACTAACCAAATGCTGTTAAGAGAAATACAACTCTTAAAAGCTGGCTCGAGCAGATCCACTGAAGATATCGTCACTCCTCTACAACCCAGAACTTTGAACTTCAATTCGGCTGTGTATACTGAGGACAATAGGGGGAATATTGTGCCTAGTCATTCCCAGAATCATACTCCTGAAATACCCTCATCGATCAGGATGTCACTGTGAGGAGCTCAGGATATGTTTCAGGATATGGCCAGAATCCTCAGACTAGTAACGTGTCTAATAATAATAATACTCTTGCCACTAACAGTGTTGGATCTTTGCAGGATACAGCGGTGACATCAGCATTGTCTAGGGAGCTTCAGAAGCTAAAGGATATGATATCCAGTGTACCTGGGGTGGTTCAACCAATTCCTGAAGTATCCCAGGATAGCCACAGGATATCTCGGTTTGTGCATCCTATTTGCGATGCTGAAATCCCAAAAAGATTCCAAACTCCCAACATGAAGCTTTATGATGGAACCACGGATCCTGAGGAGCATATTGCCCAGTATAGGGAACGGATGGAAATCAATCCTATCCCTCCGGAACTTAAGGAAGCATGCTTATGCAAGGGTTTTGGCTCTACCTTAACAGGATCAGCCTTAAAATGGCTATTAAACGTTCCTCCTCACTCAATTACTTCTTTTGCTCATTTGGTTAACTTATTTAATAGTCAATTTTCTTGCAGCCAGAGTTTTGAGAAATTAACCAGTGATCTTTACAGGATAACTCAAGGACCTCAGGAATCCTTGAGGGACTATGTGAATAAGTTTAGCCGGGAATCCTTGGATGTCCCGCACCTTGATGTCGCAACAGCTGTGCAGGCTTTCAAGATGGGATTGCAGAAAGATTCCTAATTTTACCAGGATCTTGTGATGAATCCCTGTAGGAATCTGGATGAAGCTCGTAACAGGGCATTGAGATATATCAGGCTGGAGGATGATAAGAAAATGCAAGAGAGGATGAATGCACCCTCAACATATGAATCAACTAATAGGAAGTCAGAATCCTCGTACAAACCTTACTGCTCTAAGCCATATGGTAGAAATGATAACAAGAAAGTGAATGCTGTTGAAGACGAGGATCCTGAAGAATATCCTGAATTATCTGAATATTGCTTTTCTGTTAACATTCCAGAATTAATGTATGCTATGCAGGGTTTAGGAGACAAAGCCAGGTGGCCTCGAAAGAACCAACAAAAAGCTGATTGGAAGGATAAATCCAAATGGTGTGCCTTCCACGAAGATTTTGGTCATGTGACTGAGGATTGCATTGCTCTGAGAAAAGAAATAAGTTATCTTCTGAGCAAGGGATATCTGAAGGATCTCCTAGGAAGAAAGAAGAATAAGGGTCAGGATACGGAGAAGGATCCTGAACGAGCGGCATCACCTCCTGCGGATGATAAGATAATCAACTTTATTTCGGGAGGATCCGACATTTGTGGGACTTCGTACTCTACGGCCAAGAGGCATGCAAAGGAGGCTAAGACTGAAAGGGGAGATAAACCAGCCAGGATGACGACCCTTACAACTGATAAAGTGATCACTTTCGACAGTGGTGACTGGGATACTGTGAAGGATCCTCACCATGATGCTCTCGTAATAACATTGTATGTTGCTAACCATTTTGTATGCAGGATATTGGTGGACAACGGTAGCTCTGTCAACATAATTCAGCTGGAAACATTGAAGAGGATGAATGTATCTCCAATGGACATTACTTCGAAGTCTACTGTGCTCGTCGGTTTCAGTGGAGAAGCTAGGAATACCGTGGGAGAGATAAAGTTACCAGTATATGTTGAAGGGGTCAACTCGATACGATGTTTCTGTGTGATGGATTCCCTATCCTGCTATAACATTATACTAGGCAGGCCATGGATCCATGACATGAAGGCCATCCCATCAACCTATCATCAGTGTATCAAGATCCCTACTCCTTGGGGGGTTGTCAAGGTGGAAAGTGATCAACAGGAGGCAAAGGAATGTTATTCATCTTCCATGAAATCCTCAACCAAGCCCAATGCAGCATAGCAATTAAAGATACGAGCCCAGGATATTGCGGAGGCTTCAGAACAGGATGTTAAGAAAATTATCATGAACCAGGATAATACGGATATCTCGGTGCTCATAGGAACCAATATCCCTCAAGATATTGAGGATCAGCTTACTAACTTTTTGAAATGCAGAATTTCAACATTCGCATGGAAGCACGAGGATATGACAGGTATATCCAGAGGTATTATCACTCACAAGCTTGGAATTGACAGGTCTTTCAAGCTTATCCAGCAAAAGAGAAGGAAGTTTGCTCCAGAACGAAACATAATTATTCAAGAAGAGGTTGAAAGACTATTGAAATCCAAGATGATCAGAGAAGTCAAATTTCCCAAGTGACTGGCAAATGTGGTAGTGGTTCAAAAGAAGAATGGGAAATGGAGAGTTTGTGTAGATTACACAGACTTGAATAAGACTTGTCCTAAAGACCCATTTCCTCTTCCTCATATTGATGCAATGGTGGATGCTACCGCTGGCCACGAGATGTTGACATTCATGGATGCATACTCAGGATTTCAGCAGATTCAAATGGAGCCTTCGGACCAAGAGGATACTGCCTTCATGACACCAACAGGTATTTATTGTTATACTGCTATGCCTTTCGGTTTGAAAAATGCAGTTGCAACACACCAGAGATTGGTGAACATGATGTTCAAAGATAAGCTGGGGGACACAATGGAGGTATACATCGATGATATGGTGGTAAAATCTAAAAAGGCTGAGGATCACCTCCAGGATATTAAGGGAGCATTTGATATCCTGGATCAATATAACATAAAACTAAATCCTGCCAAGTGCCATTTTGGAGTGGGGGCAGGAAAGTTTCTAGGATATATGGTAACTAAAAGGGGGATAGAAGCGAGCCCGGAACAGATCAAAGCCATCTTAGATATCAAATCACCCTCTAACATGAAGGATGTTCAAAGGCTAACAGGACGAGTAGCAGCGCTAAATAGATTTATCTCAAGATCCTCAGAAAAATGCAAGGAGTTTTATGATATCCTGAAGAAAAATAAGAAGTTTGAATGGGGGGAGAAGCATGAAGCAGCCTTGCAGGATTTGAAGCAATACCTCTCAACTGCACCTCTACTAATTGTTTTGGTCAAAAATCAGATGAGGATAATGCAACCAAACTCTTTGTTATGGGGTATGATGCTTGAATTGAGGAACAACGATAAGGATCACTTAAATGTAAATTGCACAAGTGACACAAAGATTTGTACGAGGAAAAAGCCCTTGATCAATGAATGATCTCCGGCATAAAAAAACCTCGGGTGATGGAAACTACCGATCACCAACTTCAAATTAACCAATAATTGTTTACAACTTCGGATAATAGCGAGCTAGGTACAAGGATCACTATAGTGTAAAGTGCAGAAAATGTGTAAAATTGCTAAGTGTTTTGCTGTATGCTCAAGAGTGTTGCTGTACGAGTGTGTGTAGCCAAAATTAGCCAAGTGTTTCTAAAGCTAGCTCGCTACCCCTTTTAAAAATAGAAGTTAACTAGCTTAACAAACTATCCACAATTCGTGCCATGCTCCCACGTTCTCCACAACGTCCATTTCCAGTCAAACACGTGCGAAATAACCGTGGAATATTCCTTAGTAACGTTGCCAAGACCAAGTCCAACTTGTTACTCCTGCAAAACAATACGAAATTCAAAGTAAACAATCGTTAGAATAAGGATCCTTAGGATGATCCATGATCCTGATCCTGAAGCACTTCTGAGGATCACTATCTGTCACAGAAGTAAGGATCACTAATAGGATAACACATGAGGATCATAGGTCGTTAAAAAATCCTGCCCTAACAATTGCCCCCAAAATATAAGGAGTAATTATGTAACATATACGAGTTGTATTTTGTTGATCTTATCTGCAACTAACTAACGGATTTATAGCCGTTAATATCGAACTAGCCGTTACCCTTTTGACGTCACCGAAGTGACATGCCTGCAAGATCATGATTATAAATAAGAGATAAAGATAGGGATCGATTAGCATTTAAACTCAAGAGAACTCCCTTTATATTCGTATTGGAAGATCAACCAGGTAATCCGCTTTCCTTCTTCTTTTCCTTTCTCTTACTCTGTTTTACTTTCTTCACCACCGTCAAGTATGATGTTCCGAAATTCTCCTGCCAAGGATCTCAAGAAGAACAGCCCTCTCAAAGGTCAAGGAATCATCAAAGATTCCATAAAGGAACGCTGTTGTTTTTCTGATCCTCAGATCGATAGGATCCGCTATTGCTTCCTTGCGGATACCGTGTTTAAATCCTTCGATCCCACTGCCCTGAGCGATCACATTTCTGAAACATGGGTTGCCTTCCCTGTTACTCCGTTCACCATAGGATACACTTATCCTTTCCCGGCCTTTACCCGGTCCTTCTTCTCTCTTACCGGCATCTCTTATTTCCAAGCCATGCCGATGATCTGGAGGGTTTTGTATACCCTTGAAAGGATCATTGAGCAGGAGGGGATTGACCTAGGAATGTCAGAGCTGGGCGAGATGTATGATCTCACTACCTTTGGATCCCACCGATACTTGTTCAAACGTAGACCTCGTGAAGAACACCCAATCTTTAAAGCCACCAAGAACGACACGAACTGGAAACGGCGTTTCTTCTTTGTCAGAAGAGATACTATCCCCAACGGAGAGGATCTACCAAGAAAATGGGCCACCCATGGTAGGATAGAGGATCCTGAGAAGGATCACCAGACAGTCTCCTTTTGTATGAGGATCACTAACACCCTTTTTTCTTTGTTATGCAGCTGTTACCGTCTCACAGCTCAAACTGTCTCCTGCTGCCAAAGAGAGGCTTGCTGCCTTTAGAAGACTCAATCCTGAAATAAGATCATTCAAGACAACCACCCAGGATTCACAAGAGGTATCCTCAGGTTCTGTCACGATGTCAAGTAAGTATCCTGTTAAAAATTCTAATAAACAGTTAAATATAAGTAGGATAAGGATACTTATCTTGTTTTGTTTGTGCAGGTGCTGGAAAATCCTCAAAGTCTGCCTCCAAATTCAGTGTCACTGATCTCGCCAATGTCAGATCCTCCAAGAAGAAGACTCCTGCTAGCCCAACTGCTTCAATCCCCAAGGCACCTTCCAAGGGAAGGGGAGGCAAGAAAAGAAAAGCCTCTGAAGCTGAGGATCTGCAAGGTCTGCCCTTGATCCGCCAACAATTCCTTGAGTACTTCAATGAGGTAAGGATCACTGTCCCTGCTCGTATATCCTGCTTGTTTAAGGATCACCTGGTCTTGAACTATCCTTTATCCTCTTTTGCAGAAATTTGCTGAGATTGAGGATTACGTGGGCAACGTTGAGGATCAGGATAGGAAGATTGCTGACCTCCAACAGGTTGCACTGCTTAAGGATCTCAAGATTGCCGACCTCCAGAAGGATCTCCAGAATGCCAAAAACGAGACGGCTAAGGTGCTGATCAATGTTGACTATGAAAAGCATGAGATCACCGAGGATGCCAAAGTCTCTGCTGCCATAGCGATGTACAAGACCAAACTGCAGATGGCCTTGGAAGATCAGGATCCTGATTTTGACAGGAGCACCTGGGATGTGGAAGGCTGGAAGGCAAGGTTGGCTGAGCTGGACGATGAGGAGGAAGCTGAAGAGATCTTGACGATTGAGGCTGGAAGCAGTGGCAAGGATTATGGGGGTGAAGCAAGTGGAGCTGGTGGTGGTGATGCAGCGAAGGTTTAGGCTGCGTGATTGGGCAATGATGGACATTTCTAGACATAGCCGGAGCCCAATTTTTTTTTTGTTTTGATGGTAGTTTGTTAAACAATTGTCGGTTTGTACTTGAACAATAGTTTTAGGGTTAAGGATCTAGGATCCTTTAGAAAATAGGTAGGATTACAAATGGTGGAGAGATCCTCTGTTTGGGGGATGAAGTCATTGTGATCCTGCCGCCTTTTAATTACCTGCATGCTAAGACCGCACAAACAATGGACACCCGTTGCCAACCTATGTGGACGGGGCACGTTTTGCTGGTAGAAACGTGGGTTGGCAATCTTTTCAACTTTTGGTGGTTTAATCTTTGTTAATAAAATAACTATAATCTTTTTTGGGCTTATCTTGTGTTGTTATCCTTGTTTGTCTTTTCTAATTTTCAATTGTTTTGATGTATACTTATCTAAATAAGAAATCTTGAATAAGTTAGGTTGAAAATATTTAGGATATGATCCAGGATCAAATATCCTATAGTTGAAAAATCCCAAAAAGTAGTATATTTTTAAGGATCACAAGTTTAGTTGTCAAAATACAAGGGTTATTCAAATAAACAATGAATAAAATTAAAATAGTTAAGGATCATACCTGAGGATCCAAGTTAGGATCCTAACCCTTAATACCATAACCAGGATAACTATGAGACAAACCTTAGAGAGAAGTAAGGATCAAGGATCCTTGGTTGTTTAACTTCAAAGACCTGAAATGGAACATAACTTGGGACTAAGCCAATATAAAATAAAAGTTAGCAACTGGGGACAAGCCCAAGGATAACTGGGGACAAGCCCAAGGATAACTGGGGACAAGCCCAAGGATAACTGGGGACAAGCCCAAGGATCGTTTGTAAATTGGAGTATGGCCCTAACTGGCGAGTATCCAAACTTAGTGACATGAAGATGCCAAAACCTTAGCTAACGTGAAAATGTTAGAAACCTTAGGAACGGATGTATGGTACGTCTACCATTATACGTAGGATCCTAGGTATAGCCAGTACAATGGAATTATCAGCCCCTAAAGCGAGTACTGGTCCCACTGCCATGAACTATACCTGGATCATCATGCGCTATAGGCGGAACTGGGGTCAAGCCCAAATAACTGGGGTCAAACCCAATTGACTGGTTGCTTCTGTGGATAACCAACATTTTGCTAAGGATACCTGAACTTTCAAAACTCAGAATCACGTGAGAAGCGGATAAAGGATGTAGGATCCTTATCCATAGGTGAGAAAGTAAGGGAATGAAATAGTTCAAAATTAGGATGTTTACCACAGTAAGGATCATCGGTGCTTTAAGGATCCTTCAAGGATACACATAATGTAAGGATCATCTGTTCTATGAGGATCCTGTTCACATGAAATATTTCTTCAAGTGGACAGCATTCCAAGCTCTTGGTAGCAAATCACCTTTCATGGTCAACAATCGATATGCCCCCTTTCCTGCCTCAGCTTCAATCAAATAAGGGCCTTCCCATTTTGGTGCCAATTTTCCATCAGCAGGATTGGTGGTATTCTGAAATGCTTTCCTTAACACCATATCACCAATTTGAAACTTCCTGATCCTGACATTTTTGTTGTAAACACCAGCCATTCTTTGTTGATAACTGGCCATCCTTACCCTAGCCATATCCCTGATTTCTTCAATAGTATCCAGGTCTTGAACCAAGTTCTCATCATTTTGGATCACGGATACTTGTTCTAGCAGTAGGAACCACCATTTCTGTAGGGATCACTGATTCTGCCCCAAATACCAAAGAGAACGGGGTCTGGCCTGTAGCATTCTTGAGGGTTGTCCTATCAGCCCAAAGCACATAAGGTAGTTCTTCTGCCCATTTCCCTTTTTTGGATCCAAGCTTCTTCTTCAAATTGTTGATGATAATCTTGTTGGATGATTCTGCCTGACCATTAGCTTGTGGGTGGACTGGTGTTGATGTTATCATCTTAATCTCCCAGCTGTCACAAAAGTTAGTAGTTCTGCCCCCAATAAATTGGGAACCATTATCACATATAATTTCAGAAGGGATGCCAAATCTAGTAATAATATTTCTTTTAATGAAGGATATAACTTCCTTTTCCCTGACTTGGGCAAAAGCTTCAGCCTCTATCCACTTGGAGAAGTAATCAGTCAAAGCAAGCATGAACACTTTTCCACCAGGTGCCTTAGGGAGCTTACCAACTATATCCATACCCCATCTCATAAATGGCCAAGAGGAGGATATAGGATGCAAAAATTCAGCTGGTTGGTGAAGGATATTGCTGTGTCTCTGACAAGGATCACACTTCTTAGCATACTCCACAACATCTCTTTTCATAGTTGGCCAATGGTATCCTGTCCTCAGGATCCTTGAGAATAATGCCCTGCCCCCAGTGTGGTTTCCACAATCTCCTTCATGGAAGTCTTTTAAAACTTCTTGGATTTCAGGATCCTCAATGCATCTTAAATATGGTCCTGCAAGAGATCGCTTATACAACATATTATTTAAAATTGTGAATTGAGATACCTTAACTTTGAAAGTTCTAGGGTTTTCTCCTGTAGGAATCTCTCCATGTTGTAAGTATCTCATGATTGGAAGGATCCATAATCCTGATCCTGAATGAGATCGAGTATCCTCACTAGGGATAATTGCAGAATCCTCTCCTATTTCCATGGCCACATGATCCTCGATGGCAGGAGCCAGGATATGGATAATGGGGATACTTATTGTTTTGGTCAAAAATCACACAAGGATAATGCAACCAAACTCTAAGTAAATGGGGAATGATGCTTGGTTTATTGAAAAAGTAAAGGATCACTTCAGTATGAAATATGCAAAGACACAATGATTTATACGAGGAAAAAGCCCTTGATCAATGTATGATCTCCGGCATAAAAAACCTCGGGTGATGGCAACTACCGATCACCAACTTCAATATATCAAAATATGGTTACAACTTCGGATGATAATGAGCTGAGTACAAGGATCACTATCGTAATGTGTGTCTAAGCGTGTGAGAATTGTGTTGTGTGTCTTCCGAATGGGGAAGAGTGTTATATATACAAGTGTAGGTGGCCTATTTTAGGTAAAAAGACTAATAATCAGCTCATTACCCCTTTAGAAATAAAAGCAAATCTAGCCTAAATTATCGCCCTTAAATCATGCCAAGTTTCCATATCCTTTGCAACGTTCATCTCTGATTGAGCGTGTGCTAAAATTGTAAAGACGCGTCCCTTGATTGTGATGCTAAGAGCGGATCCAACTAGTCATTCCTGCAAAACAACATTAAAGTTCAATGAAAGCAACTGTTAGCATGAGGATCCTATGATGGTCCGTGATCCTGATCCTGGAACTCTGCTGAGGATCACTATCTGCCAAAGAAACAAGGATCACTGGTTAGGATCACATGTAAGGATCATGTATTATAAAAATCCAGCCCTAACAATTGCCCCCAAAATATAAGGAGTGATATTGTAAATAAATGAGTTATATTTTGCTTTGATCTTATCTCCAACGAACGACTCGGATAACTAGCCGTGATACTCGGACTAGCCGTTGCAACCCTTACGTCATAGACGTGACAATCCTGCAGATCATGATTATAAATAGGAGATAGGGTTAGGATCAATCTGCATTTAAATTCAAGATATACTCCCTTTATAATCTCGTCCGAAGATCGATCAGGTATTCTCCTCTTTTCTTCCTTCCTTCTCTTACTCTGTTTTTCTGCTCCTCTGTTTCTATTCTTCTGTGAATATGTTGCTCCGGAATTCTCCTCACAAGGATCACAAGAAGAATAGCCCTTTGAAGGGTCAAGGGATTATCAAGGACTCTCCTACTGAGAGGTGTTGCTTCACCGATGCTCACATCGATAGGATCCGTCACTGCTTTCCGGCGGATACTATCTTCAAGTCTTTCACTCCCACCACTCTAAGTGATTTTGTTTCTAACACATGGGTAGCTTTTCCTGTAACTCCGTTTACCATAGGATATTCGTATCCTTTTCCAGCTTTCACCCAATCCTTCTTTTCCCTGACCGGCATGTCTTATATCCAAGCCATGCCGATGATCTGGAGGGTTCTGTATACCCTTGAGAGGATCATCGAGCAGGAGGGGATTGACTTAGGGATGTCGGAGCTGGCTGAGCTATATGATCTTACCACGTTTGGTTCCTGTCGATACTTGTTGAAACGGAAAGCTGGGGAGGATCACCCTGTTCTTAAGGTCACCAAGAATGATACCAATTGGAAGCGACGATTCTTCTTTGTTAGGAGGGATACCATCCCTAATGGGAAGGATCTGCCCAAGGAGTGGGCTACTCATGGTAGGGTAGAGGATCATGGGAGGATCACCATCAGACTTGTCTCTTATGATGAGGATCACTAATGTCTTTCTTTGTTTTTTGCTTATTGTGCAGCTATCTCCATCTCTTATCTGAAGCTGACACCTGCGGCAAAAGAGAGGCTTTTGGCCTTCAAGAAGCTTGATCCGGAGACAAGAAGTTTTCAAGTTGCCATTCAAGATTCACAGGAAGTATCCTCCGCATCTGCCACAATGTCAAGTAAGTATCCTCATTAGAAAGTAGTTCTATGTAGGGTTTTTAAATTAGTTAAAGTACTTATCTTATTTTGATGGTGTAGGCGCTGGGAAATCTGTCAAGTCTGCCTCCAAGTTTGGTATTGACGAGCTTGCCAATGTTAAGTCTACAAGGAAGAAGACCCCTGCTGCCAGTCCATCTGCTTCGGCCCCTAAAGCACCTATTAGGGGTAAAGGAAAGAAGAGGAAGGCCTCTGAGGATCTTCAAGGATTTCCCCTGCTCCGCCAACAGTTTCTTGATCACGTTAACGAAGTAAGGATCACTGCTCTTGCTCGTATATCCTGCTTGTTTGAGGATCACCTGATCCTGAACTTACCCTTTTCCCTTCTTGCAGAAATTCGCTGAAATAGAAACATATATTGGCCACGTTGAGGATCAAAACCGCCAAATTGCCGACCTCCAACAGATGGGTGTGCTGAAGGATCTCAAGATTGCTGATCTTGAGAAGGAGCTCTGGGCCACCAAGGATAAAGCTGCCAGGATGCTGATCAATTTTGATTATGAGAAGAATGACATTACCCAGGATGCCAAGGTCTCTGCTGCGATAACCATGTATAAGATTCAGCTGCAGATGGCTGCGGAGGCTCAGGATCCTTCCTTCGACAAAGGCACATGGAACGTGGAAGGCTGGAAGGCAAGGTTGGCAGAGTTGGAGGATGATGATGAGGCCGAGGAGATCCCTATGCTTGAAGGTGGTGATGCGGGCAAGGATCAGGGGGAAGCAAGTGGAGCTGGTGGTGATGATGCAGCGAAGGTTTGAGCTGCAGGATTGGGCAATGATGGAAATTTCTAGACATAGCCGGAGCCCAATTTTTTAAGTTTGGTAGTGGTTTTTTTGTGGTTGTGATGTTTTGAAACAATTTATGGTCTGTAACTTAAACAATAGTACTTAGGGTTAAGGATCCTGGATCCTTTGGACAATAGGTAAGATCGCAAATGGTGGAGGGATCCTCTGTTTGGGGGATGAAGCCTTTGTGATCCTGCCGCTTTTAATTACCTGCACCTGCTATGACCGCATAAACAATGGACACCCTTTGCCAACCCATGTGGACGGGCCACGTTTTGCTGGTGGAAACGTGGGTTGGCAATTTTGACAACTTTTTTGAAAGGGTTTAAGATCCTTTGTTAATAAAATAACTTTAATCTTTCTGGCTTACCTTGTTTCGTTATCCTTTATTTATCCTTTTGTTGTCAAATTATTTTAGAAATATATTTGTTAGAATAACAGAAGTTGAGCAAATCACGTTTAATATATTTAGGATATGATCCTAGATCAAATATCCTATCATTGGAAATTTTCAAAGCAATTTATTTCAAGGATCATAGGTTTAGTTGTCAAAGTGTAAGGGTTGTTCAGAATAATGAGTATAATCAAAATAGTCGAGGATCATACCTGAGGATCCAAGTTAGGATCCTAACCTTTAATAAAGATAACCGTAGATGAGATTTTAATGGATAATAAGGATTAAGGATCCTTATTTGTTTAACTTCGAAAACCTGAAAAATGGAATATAACTTGGGACTAGGCCAATATAAAAGATAAGTTAGTAACTGGGGACAAGCCCAAAGGATAACTGGGGATGATCCCAAAGGATAACTGGGGACAAGCCCAAAGGATCACTAGGGACGAGCCCGAAGGATAACTGGGGACAAGCCCAAGGATCGTATGTAAACTGGAGTATGGCCCTTACTGGCGACTATCCAATCTTAGTGACATGAAAATGCCAAAACCTTAGCTAACGTGAAAACGTTAGAAACCTTAGGAACGGATGTATGGTACGTCTACCATTATACGTAGGATCCTAGGTATAGCCAGTACGATGAGGTTGTCAGCCCCGAAAGTGGGTACTGGTCCCAAAGACGTGAACTATACCAGGATCATCGTGCGCTACTGGCGAAAACTGGGGACAAGCCCAAGGATAACTGGGGTTGAACCCAAGGATCTGTGGTGCTTTTGAAGATCTTTAACGATATGCTGAAGATACCTGGACTATCATAACTCGAATTCTCGTGAGAGAAGGATGAAGGATACGTGATCCTTATCCCTAGGTAAAAATAAGAAAATGGAAAAGTTTTGAGATAAGGATTTTACCAGAGTGAAGGATCACTGATGTCGCCGGGATCCTTCGAGGATGCTTCCGATGTAAGGATCATATGCTTGAAGGATCCTGTTCACATGAAATACTTTTTTAAGTGAATAGCGTTCCAGGCTCTTGGTAACAAATTTCCTTCCATGGTTAGCAATCTGTATGCCCCCTTTCCTGCTTCGGCTTCAATCAAGTAAGGGCCTTCCCGTTTTGGTGCCAATTTTCCGTCAGCAGGATTGATGGTGTTTTGGAATGCTTTTCTCAACACCATATCCCCGACTTGGAACTTCCTTATCCTGACATTTTTATTGTAAGCACCAGCCATTCTTTGTTGGTAGCTTGCCATCCTTATCCTAGCCAAATCCCTGATTTCCTCAATAGTATCCAAGTCTTGAGCTAAGATTGCAGCATTCTCTTCAGGATCACGAGTACTTGTTCTAGCAGTTGGAACCACCATTTATGTTGGGATCACTGCTTCTGCCCCAAATACTAAAGAGAAGGGCGTTTGACCAGTGGCATTCTTGGGAGTTGTTCTATCAGCCCATAGCACATAAGGCAATTCTTCTGCCCATTTCCCCTTCTTGGATCCTAGCTTCTTCTTCAGATTGTTGATGATAATCTTGTTGGATGATTCTGCTTGACCATTGGCTTGTGGATGGACTGGTGTTGATGTTATCATCTTAATTCCCCAACTGTCACAAAAGTTAGTGGTTCTGCTCCCAATGAATTGGGAACCATTATCACATACAATTTCAGAAGGAATGCCAAATCTAGTTATAATGTTTCTTTTAATAAAGGATATAACTTCCTTTTCTCTGACTTGAGCAAAAGCTTCAGCTTCTATCCACTTGGAGAAGTAGTCGGTCATGGCAAGCATAAATACTTTTCCACCAGGTGCTTTAGGGAGCTTGCCAACTATATCCATCCCCCATCTCATGAATGGCCAAGAGGATGGTATTGGATGCAAAAATTCAGCTGGCTGATGAAGGATATTGCTGTGTCTTTGACAAGGATCACACTTCTTAGCATATTCTACAGCATCCCGTTTCATAGTTGGCCAGTAGTATCCTGTTCTAAGGATCCTTGAGAACAATGCCCTGCCCCCAGTGTGGTTTCCACAATCTCCGTCATGGAAGTCTCTCAATACTTCTTGAATTTCAGGATCCTCGATACATCTTAAATATGGTCCAGCAAGAGATCGTTTATATAGCATATTATTTAAGATTGTGAATTGAGATACCTTAATCCTGAAAGCTTTAGGATTTTCCCCCATAGGAATCTTCCCGTGTTGCAAGTATCTCATGATTGGTGAGATCCATGATCCTGAATAAGATTGAGCTTCTTCACTAGGGATCATTGCAGTATCCTCTTCTATTTCCATGGCCACCTGATTTTCAATAGCAGGAGCTAGGATATGGATGATGGGGATACTTATATCCTCTGGGATCTTCAAGGATGATCCTAGGTTGGCCAATGCATCAGCTTCTGTATTTTCCTCCCTTGGTACCTATGTTAAACTGAAGGAAACAAAAGAGAGTGCCAATTCTTTGACTATCTCTAAATATTTGGTTAGTTTTTCACCTTTAACAACATAGGATCCATTAAAGTGATTGGTGATCAGTAATGAGTCTACATATCCTTTAAGATATTTCACCCCCATATCCTTAGCAATTTGCAAACCAGCAATTAAGGCTTCATATTCAGCCTCATTGTTAGTTGCTTGGAACTCACAGGCTATGGAGTGGGGTATTATGTCCCCCTGTGGCGATTTTAGTAGTATCCCGAGCCCTGTGCCCTTGACATTTGAGGATCCATCAGTGTGTAGTATCCAAGGATCCTTGGTCTCATCCAGCTGCTGGACTTCCAATTCTGCTTCCTTTTGTAGATCACTACTGAAATCAGCCACAAAGTCAGCTAGTGCTTGGGATTTGATGGCTGTTCTAGGCTCATATCTTATATCATGGGCACTAAGCTTTACTGCCCACTTAGCCATTCTTCCGGACATCTCTGGTTTCCTGAGGACATTCTTGATTGGAAAATTAGTTCTAACAACAATAGTGCGGGTTTCAAAATAACGTCTTAACTTAGTTGATGCCATAATTAATGCGAGAATAAGTTTCTCAAGGTGTGAGTACCTGGATTCTGCATCAAGTAAACTCTTACTTACATAGTAAATAGGATGTTGTGTACCTTCGTGATCCTTAACAAGGACAGCACTTACAGCGGTTGAGGATACCGCTAGGTATAAGGATAACACATCTCCTTTTCCGGGTTTCATTAATGCTGGTGCTGAGGACATATATTCTTTAAGGGCTTGTAAAGCATTCTCATGCTTTTCAGTCCATTCAAATTTCTTGTTTTTCCTTAGGATATCCTAAAATTCTTTACATCTTTCTGAGGATTTTGATATGAACCTGTTTAAAGCTGCTATCCTGCCTGTTAGCCTTTGCACATCCTTAGCATTGGCAGGGGATTTGATATTCACCAATGCTTTAATTTGTTCTGGGCTTGCTTCAATGCCCCTCTGAGTTACCATATATCCTAGAAATTTACCTGCTTTAACACCAAAGTGACATTTCGAAGGATTAAGCTTCATGTTATAATTATCAAGGATATCAAATGCTTCCTCCAAGTCCCTTAGGTGATCCTCAGCTTTCTTTGATTTTACTACCATATCGTCTATGTACACTTCCATAGTCTGTCCAATTTGGTCTTTGAACATCATATTCACCAGCCTTTGATATGTTGCACCTGCATTTCTTAGTCCAAAAGGCATGGCAATATAGCAATATAAACCGGTTGGGGTCATAAAGGCCGTATCCTCTTGGTCAGATGGCTCCATCTGAATTTGTTGGAATCCAGATGATGCATCCATAAAGGTTAACAGTTCATGCCTCGCCATTGCATCCACCATGGAGTCAATGTGGGGTAATGGGAAAGGATCCTTGGGACATGCCTTATTCAGATCAGTGAAATCGACACATACCCTCCACTTTCCGTTTTTCTTTTGGACAACAACCACATTGGCTAACCATTTTGGATATTTTACCTCTCTGATCATACCTGCTCGAAGTAGTCTCTCTACTTCTTCTTGGATAATGGCATTCCTTTCTGGTGCAAACTTCCTCCGTTTTTGATGGATTGGTTTGATAGACCTGTCAATGCCAAGTTTATGAGTGATAATATCCTTAGATATACCTGTCATATCTTCATGTTTCCATGCAAAGGTAGATTTTCTTCTTTTGAGGAAGGATATTATGTCTTCTTTCAACTCGCCAAGGATCCCTGATCCGATATAGATTTTTGATTCAGGATCACTAGGATCCAAAAGGATTTCGTCCACATCCTGTTCCCTTGCCTCCAAGACACTCCTTGGAGGATACTGTAATTGCTATTGCTCCCTTGGCTTCGAGGTTGGTTTCATGGATGAGGTATAGCAATCCTTAGCCTCTTGCTGGTCACTGTCGATCTTGATTATCCCCCATGGGCTAGGGAGTTTCACACATTGATGGTAGGTAGATGAGACTACTTTCATATCATGTATCCAGGGCCTGCCAAGGATAACATTACAACAAGATAAACAGTCAATGACACAAAATTTTTGATAATTATGTAATCCTTCCACGTAGATTGGGAGTTTAATGTCCCCCAGAGTTTTCTTTGTTTCTCCACTGAATCCCACAAGCACGGAGGATCTTGGTGTGATGTCTGATTCTGGGATACCCATTTTCTTTAGAACATCGAGCTGGATAATGTTTACTGAGCTTCCTCCGTCGATAAGGATCCTGCGGACAAAATGGTTAGAAATAAAGAGAGTAATAACTAAACTATCATGATGAGGATCCTGGATGTTAATGCGATCATCCTCATCAAACGTTATCGTCTTTCCTTCCGAGACACTTGATGTTCGAATAGGTCTTTCTCCATTATCCATTTTTGCTTCCTTTGCATGCCTTTTGGCTGCCGAGAAGGATGTACCACAAATATCTGATCCTCCGGAAATAAAGTTGATCACTTGTGCATTCGCCGGAGGGGCTGGAGCCTTTTCAGGGATCCTTTCAGGATCCTGAGTCCTTTGCTTTTTTCTTCCCAACAATTCTTTCAAATGTCCCTTGCTTAGCAGATATCCAATTTCTTTTCTTAATGCGATGCATTCTTCAGTTAGATGCCCGAAATCCTCGTGGTATGCACACCACTTTGACTTGTCTTTAGTCCCGGATGGTTTGTCATTCTTTCTGGGCCATCTGGCTTTTTCTCCTAGATTCTGCATTGCAAGGATTAGTTCATGATTGTCAACAGAAAAACAATATTTAGAAATCGGAGGATAATCCTCATCATCCTCTTCTTGGTCAACAGCATGCACGTTCTGGTTGTCATTTCTATGGTAGGATTTGAACTTATTGTTCTTGAAAGAGGATCCTTGTTTTTCCTGTTTTGAGGATCCTACTTGCCTCTCCTGGATCCTCTTGTCATCCTCTAGCCGGATGAACCTGAGTGCCCGAGTTCTTACTTCATCTAGGTTCCTGCATGGTGTCATAACAAGATCATCATAGAACAATGAATCCTTAAGCAATTCCATTTTGAAGGCCTCTACAGCCGTGGCCATATCCAAGTTGGGAATGTCCAAGGATTCTTTACTGAATTTAGTTATATAATCCCTTAATGATTCATTATGACTTTGAGTTATCCTATATAAATCACTAGTTAATCTTTCAAATTTCCTACTACAAGAGAATTGGTTATTGAATAAATTAACTAAATTAGCAAATGAAGTGATAGAGTAAGGGGGAAGACTTAGCAGCCATTTAAGAGCTGATCCAGTAAGGGTGGATCCAAATCCTTTACATAGGCATGCTTCCTTTAACTTTTCTGGGATTGGATTGATCTCCATCCTCTCCCTGTATTGTGCTATGTGCTCCTCAGGATCCGTTGTACCATCATACAGCTTCATAGTAGGGATATGGAACCTTTTGGGTACTTCTGCATCACAAATTGGTGGTGCAAAACGGGATACCTTATGGCTTCCATCTGCAATCTTCGGGATAGGCTTGACTACCCCTGGAACACTTGAGATCATATCCTTCAGCTTCTGTAACTCCCTGGCCATAGCATGATTGATACCTGTATCCTGCACGAATCCATGGTTAGTGGTAAGATAATTATTTAAGGTGTTACCTCCCATCGGGTTCAAGTTAGGAACATTGGGTGTGAATCCATATTGCTGGGATTCTGGGATAATGGATGGACCAGTGGAAGCAATGGTCTGCATTGGAATAAAATCTCCTTGATGGACATCTAGGCTTCCTGTTTGCAAACTCTTTAGGGATCCTGGCATCTGGAAGGATCCTGGTATCTGAGACGATCCTGGAACGAAGGAGGATCCTTGAACCTGGGATGATCCTGGAACAAAGGAGGATCCCTGAACCTGGGATGATCCTGGAACGAAGGAGGATCCTTGAACCTGGGATGATCCTGGGACAAAGGAGGATCCTAAGCTCATGAAGGATCCCAAATGCTGGGCGTAGGATCCCGCTGGTTGGAAATATGATCCTGATGCCTGAGTCATTGTTACTGGGCTGAAATGCACTCCTCTTGATCCACCCATATATTGTATGTCTGGGACCTCTGTTGGCTGAGAAGTAATCATTGGAGTATCAAAATTCAAAGATTTGGGCATTAGTGGGGAATGATCCTCTATCGTTTTCTTTTGCCTTTTGAGATCTCCGATTTCTCTGAGGATCCTGTCATTAGTTTCATCCTGCTGCTGCATACGATCCCTCATCTGCAAAATCAAAGTAAATATATCACTAGTACTGGGAACAGAAGAAGTTAGAGCAGAAGATGATGGTTTAGAGGAGATAGAAGTTGGTCTCTTCTCAGCATTTTTCTGAGATCCAGCTGGTGGTGGAGGCAAAGGTGGAATGCCAGTAGATGCATTGACTGCCGACATCGCTGTGGATGTATTCTTCAATGATGAAGCCATGTAACTCTTTGAAATGATTTCGAACAGAAAGTTTTCTTATGAATGAAGCACCAATTGCCCCACGGTGGGCGCCAAACTGTTTTGGTCAAAAATCACACAAGGATAATGCAACCAAACTCTAAGTAAATGGGGAATGATGCTTGGTATATTGAAAAAGTAAAGGATCACTTCAGTATGAAATATGCAAAGACACAATGATTTATACGAGGAAAAAGCCCTTGATCAATGTATGATCTCCGGCATAAAAAACCTCGGGTGATGGCAACTACCGATCACCAACTTCAATATATCAAAATATGGTTACAACTTCGGATGATAATGAGCTGAGTACAAGGATCACTATCGTAATGTGTGTCTAAACGTGTGAGAATTGTGTTGTGTGTCTTCCGAATGGGGAAGAGTGTTATATATACAAGTGTAGGTGGCCTATTTTAGGTAAAAAGACTAATAATCAGCTCATTACCCCTTTAGAAATAAAAGCAAATCCAGCCTAAATTATCGCCCTTAAATCATGCCAAGTTTCCATATCCTTTGCAACGTTCATCTCTGATTGAGCGTGTGCTAAAATTGTAAAGACGCGTCCCTTGATTGTGATGCTAAGAGAGGATCCTGCTAGTCATTCCTGCAAAACAACATTAAAGTTCAATGAAAGCAACTATTAGCATGAGGATCCTATGATGGTCCGTGATCCTGATCCTGGAACTCTGCTGAGGATCACTATCTGCCAAAGAAACAAGGATCACTGGTTAGGATCACATGTAAGGATCATGTATTATAAAAATCCAGCCCTAACACTTATGTCCTCCGGGATCTTCAAAGATGATCCTAGATTAGCCAATGCATCAGCTTCTGTATTTTCTTCCCTTTGCACCTGTGTCAAACTAAAGGAAACAAAAGAGAGTGCCAATTCTTTGACTATCTCTAATTATTTGGTTAGTTTTTCACCTTTAACAGCATAGGATCCATTAAAGTGATTAGTGATTAGCAATGAATCTACATGTACCTCAAGATACCTGATCCTTATATGCTTAGCAATTTGCAAACCAGCTATCAAGGCTTCATATTCAGCCTCATTGTTAGTGGTTTGGATCTCACAAGCTATAGAGTGGGGTATTATGTCCCCCTGTGGCGATTTTAGTAGTATTCCAAGCCCTGTGCCTTTGACATTTGAGGATCCATCAGTATAGAGTATCCAAGGATCCTTGGTCTCTTCTAGGTGCTGGACTTCCAATTCAGCTTCCTTTTGCAAATCACTACTGAAATCTGCCACAAAGTCAGCTAATGCTTGGGATTTAATGGCTGTCCTAGGCTCATATCTTATATCATATGCACTAAGCTTCACTGCCCACTTAGCCATCCTCCCTGACATTTCAGGTTTCCTGAGGACATTCTTAATTGGAAAATTAGTTTTAACAATAATAGCATGAGTTTCAAAATAATGTCTTAATTTAGTAGATGCCATAATTAAAGCAAGGATAAGCTTTTCTAGGTGTGAATACCTGGATTCGGCATCAAGTAAACTCTTACTTACATAATAGACAGGATGTTGTGTACCTTCGTGATCCTTAACAAGGACTGCACTTACTGCTTTTAAGGATATTGCAAGATATAAGGATAGCACATCTCCTTTTTCTGGTTTCATCAAGGCCGGGGCTGAGGATAGGTAATCCTTGAGAGCTATCAAGGCACTTTCATGCTTCTCAGTCCACTCAAATTTCTTGTTCTTCCTTAGGATATCATAGAATTCCTTGCATTTCTCTGAGGATTTGGATATAAACCTGTTCAAAGCTGCGATCCTGCCTGTTAGCCTTTGGACATCCTTAGCATTGGCAGGAGATTTGATATTCACTAAAGCTTTGATTTGTTCCAGGCTGGCTTCAATACCTCTCTTTGTCACCATATATCCTAAGAATTTACCTGCTTTAACACCAAAGTGACATTTTGAAGGATTAAGTTTCATATTATATTTGTCAAGGATATCGAATGCTTCCTCCAAGTCCCTTAGGTGATCCTCAGGCTTTCTGGATTTTACCACCATATCATCTATGTAAACCTCCATAGTTTGTCCAATCTGATCCTTGAACATCATATTTACCAGCCTTTGATAAGTTGCACCTGCATTCCTTAGTCCAAATGGCATAGCAATATAACAATATATACCGGTTGGAGTCATAAAGGCCGTATCCTCTTGATCAGATGGTTCCATCTGAATTTGTTGAAATCCAGATGAAGCATCCATAAAAGTCAACAGTTCATGACCCGCCGTTGCATCCACCATGGAGTCAATGTGGGGTAATGGGAAAGGATCCTTGGGACATGCCTTATTTAAATATGTGAAATCGACACATACCCTCCACTTTCCATTTTTCTTTTGAACAACAACCACATTGGCCAACCATCTTGGATACTTGACCTCTCTAATCATACCAGCTCGGAGCAATTTCTCTACCTCTTCCTAGATAATGGCATTTCTTTCTGGTGCAAACTTCCTCCTTTTCTGATGGATTGGTTTGAATGACCTGTCAATGCCAAGTTTGTGAGTGATAATATCTTTAGATATACCTGTCATATCCTCATGTTTCCATGCAAAGGTAGTTTTCCTCCTTTTGAGGAAGGATATGAGGTCTTCTTTCATTTTGCCAAGGATCCCTGATCCGATATAGATTTTGGATTCAGGATCACCAGGATCCATGAGGATTTCTACTACATCATGCTCTCTTGCCTCCAAGACATCCCTTGGAGGATACTTTGATTGCTATTGTTCCTTAGACTTTGAGGCTGGTTTCATCGATGAAGTGTAACAGTTTTTAGCCTCTTGTTGATCACTATCAATCTTCACTATTCCCCAAGGACTTGGGAGCTTCACACATTGATGGTAGGTGGATGGGACTGCCTTCATATCGTGTATCCAAGGCCTGCCAAGGATAACATTACAACAAGATAAACAGTCAATAACACAAAATTTTTGATAAGAATGTAGGCCTTCGATATATATTGGGAGTTTAATGTCCCCCAGAGTATTCTTAGTTTCGCCACTGAATCCCACGAGCACAGATGATCTTGGTATAATATCGGACTCAGGGATATTCATCTTCTTGAGAACATCAAGCTGGATAATGTTCACAGAGCTCCCTCCATCTATAAGGATCCTGCGAAAAAAATGGTTAGAAATAAAGAGAGTAATAACCAAACCATCGTGATGAGGATCCTGGATATCAACACGATCATCCTCATCAAAAGTTATGACTTTTCCTTCAAAGATACTTGATGTTCGAATGGGTCTATCTCCACTATCCATCTTGGTTTCCTTTGCATGCCTTTTAGCTGCTGAGAAGGATGTGCCACAAATGTTTGATCCTCCAGAAATAAAGTTTATTACTTGTGCATCTGCTGGAGGGGCCGGAGCTTTCTCAGGGATCCTTTCAGGATCCTGAGTCCTTGACTTTTTTCTCCCCAATAATTCTTTCAGGTGCCCCTTGCTCAACAAGTATCCAATTTCTTTTCTCAGTGCAATGCATTCTTCTGTGAGATGCCCAAAATCTTCATGGTATGCACACCACTTTGATTTATCTTTAGTTGCAGCTGGTCTGTCATTTTTCCTGGGCCATCTAGCTTTATCACCTAAATTCTGCATGGCAAGGATTAGTTCATTGTTATCAACAAAAAAACAATATTAAGAAATTGGAGGATAATCCTCATCATCCTCTTCTTGATCAACAACATGCACATTCTGGTTATCAGATTTGTTATAGGATCTGAACTTGTTGTTCTTGAACGAGGATCCTTGCTTTTCTTGTTTTGAGGATCCTGCTAATCTCTCTTGGATCCTCTTATCATCCTCTAGCCGGATGAACCTGAGTGCCCGGGTTCTTACTTCATCTAGGTTCCTGCATGGAGTCATAACAAGATCATCATAGAACAATGAATCCCTAAGCAATCCCATTTTAAAGGCCTCAACAGCCGTGGCTATATCCAGGTTAGGAATGTCTAAGGATTCTTTACTAAATTTAGTGATATAATCCCTTAATGATTCATTATGACCCTGGGTTATCCTATATAAATCACTAGTTAAACGTTCAAATTTTCTACTACAAGAAAACTGATTATTAAATAGGTTAACTAGATTAGCAAAGGAGGTAATAGAGTAAGGGGGAAGACTTAGCAACCATTTGAGAGCTGATCCAGTAAGAGTGGATCCAAATCCCTTGCACAGACATGCTTCCTTTAACCTTTCTGGGATTGGATTGATCTCCATCCTCTCCCTGTATTGTGCTATGTGTTCTTCAGGATCCGTCGAACCATCATACAACTTCATGGTTGGCACGTGGAACCTCTTGGGTATCTCAGCATCACAGATTGGTGGTGCAAAACGAGATATCTTATGGCTCCCATCTGCAATCTCTGGGATAGGTTTGACCACTCTTGGAACACTTGATATCATATCCTTTAACTTTTGCAATTCTCTAGCCATGGCATGATTGATACCTGTATCCTGCATGAATCCATGGTTAGTAGTAAGAGAATTATTAAAAGTGTTAACTCCCACCGGGTTCAAATTAGGAACACCGGATGTGAACCCATATTGTTGAGACTCTGAGATGATCGAAGGACCAGTAGAAGCAATGGTCTGCATTGGAATAAAATCTCCCTGATGGACATCTGAACTTCCTGTTTGCAAACTCCTTAAGGATCCCGGCATCTGGAAGGATCCTTGAAACTGGGATGATCCTGGAACAAAGGAGGATCCTTGAACCTGGGATGATCCTTGGACAAAGGAGGATCCTTGAATCTGGGATGATCCTGGAGCAAAGGAGGATCCTTGAACCTGGGATGATCCTGGGACAAAGGAGGATCCTTGGACCTGGGAGGATCCTGGAACAAAGGAGGATCCTTGAACCTGGGAGGATCCTTAAAATGGCCCGAACCCTTGAATCTGCTGCGCTCCTGGGTATCCTCCTGAACTCGTGAAGGATCCTATATGCTGAGGATGGGATCCTGTTGGCTGGAAGTATGAACCTGATGCCTGAGTCACTGTTGTTGATCCGTAGTGCACTCCTTTTGGCCCTCCCACATATTGAACGTCTGTGATCACTGAAGGCCGAGAAGTTATCACCGGAGTATCAAAATTCAAAGATCTGGGCATCAGTGGGGAATGATCCTCTGCCAATCTCTTTTGTTTCTTGAGGTCTTCGATTTCTTTGAGAATCCTTTCGTTGGTCTTATCCTGCTGCTGTATATGCTCCTTCTTCTGCAAAATCAAAGTAAACATGTCACTAGTAGTAGGTGTATAAGAAGCAGAAGAAGTTGGAGGTTTTGAGAAAATGGGAGTCGGTTTCTTCTCAGCATTTTTCTGAGATCCAGCAGGTGGTGGAGGCAAAGGTGGAATGCCCTGAGATGAATTGACCGCAGACATTGCAGTAGAAGTATTCTTTGATGATGAAGCCATGTACTTGAATGCAATGAATCAGAATGATCACAAACAGAAAAACTTCTTAGGAACTGTTTTGGTCAAAAATCACTTAAAGATAATGCAACCAAACTTTATGTAAACGGGGAATGATGCTTGGTATGATGAACAAAGTGAAGGATCACTCAAATGTAAAATGCACAAGTGACACAAGGATTTATACGAGGAAAAAACCCTTGATCAATGAATGATCTCCGGCATAAAAAACCTCGGGTGATGGAAACTACCGATCACCAAACTTCAATATAACAAATAATGGTTACAACTTCAGATGGTAACGAGCTAGGTACAAGGATCACTATAGTATCGTATGCTAAAGTGTGTGAGAAATGTGTGTTGTGTCTTCCGAATGTTCAAGAGTGCCTTTTATACAGGTGTGTGTGGTTCTATTTTAGGCAAATCACCTAACTACTAGCGCGTTACCCCTTTAGAAATAGAAGTAAATTTAGCCTAAATAATCGCCCTTGAATTGTGCTGAGTTTCCATATTTGTCATAACGTCCATCTTTGATTATGCATGTGCGAGATTAGCGTGATAGATTTCTTGTTTACGTTGCTAAGACCGGATCCAACTCGTAATTCCTGCAAGATAATATTAAGTCCAAAGAGAACAGTCGTTAGTATGAGGATCCTTGGAATGATCCGTGATCCTGATCCTGGAGCTCCTCTGAGGATCACTATCTGCCAAAGAAACAAGGATCACTTGTTAGGATCACATGTTAGGATCATATGTAAGGATCATAGGTCATAAAAATCCAGCCCTAACAATTGCCCCCAAAATATAAGGAGTATTTATGTAATATAAACGAGTTATATTTTGCTGAATCTTATCTCTAACTAACTCAACGGATATATAGCCGTTAAGGTGGAACTATCCGTTATGTTCTGACGTCATGGAGGTGACAACCCTGCACAATCATGATTATAAATAGAAATAGGGATAGGATTGAATGCATTTAAATTCAAAGCAACTCCATTTATAACCGTATTCAGAGAAATAGGTATTCTCCTTTTCATCTTCTTCTCTCTTGCTCTGTTTTTCTTCTTCTTCT
Organism: Helianthus annuus; assembly: GCF_002127325.2. Lineage (NCBI taxonomy): Eukaryota > Viridiplantae > Streptophyta > Magnoliopsida > Asterales > Asteraceae > Helianthus > Helianthus annuus. The sequence continues at coordinate 55,300,881 of NC_035448.2, read as the reverse complement.
TCTTCTATTCTTCTGTAAATGATGTTGCTCCGGAACTCCCCCTGCAAGGATCCTAAGAAGAACAGCCCCTTAAAGGGTCAAGGGATCATCAAAGATTCCCCCTCCGAGAGGTGTTGCTTCACCGATCCTCAAATCGATAAAATCCGTCGTTGTTTCCCGGTGGAAACCCTTTTCAAGTCTTTTAGTCCTACCACTCTGATTGATTTTATCTCTGAGACTTGGGTAGCTTTCCCGGTCACTCCTTTCTTGATAGGATATTCGTATCCTTTTCCTCAATTCACCCAATCTTTTTTCTCCCTTACCGGCATCTGCTATATCCAGGCTATGACGATGATCTGGAGGGTGTTATACACTCTTGAAAGGATCATTGAGCAAGAGGGTATTGACCTTGGTATGGCGGAGTTGGGTGAGATGTATGATCTTACAACTTTTGGATCCCACCGATATTTGTTCAAGCGAAAAGCTGGAGAGGATCACCCTGTTTTCAAAGTCACCAAAAATGACACGAACTGGAAGCGATGATTCTTTTTTGTTAGGAGAGATTCCATCCCAAATGGGAAGGATTTGCCCAAGGAGTGGGCTACCCATGGTAGGATAGAGGATCCTGGAAGGATCACCATAGAACTTGTTCCTTAGGATAAGGATCACTAACATTTTCTTATTTATTGTGCAGCTATATCCGTTGCTCATCTTAGGTTGACTCCTGCTGCAAAAGAGAGACTCTTGGCCTTTAAGAAGCTTGATCCGGAGACAAGAACTTTCCAGGTTACCACCCAGGATTCTCAAGAAGTATCCTCTGCCTCTGTCACAATGTCAAGTAAGTATCCTCGTTTAAAAAGTAATTCTATGTAGGATTTTCAAGTTTAATTAGAATACTTATCTTATTTCGGTTGTGTAGGTGCTGGAAAATCCTCTAAGTCTGCTTCAAAGTTCGGCATCGACGATCTTACCAATGTCAAATCCGCAAAGAAGAAGACTCCTGCTGCTAGCCCAACTACTTCAGCCCCTAAAGCACCTATTAGGGGTAAAGGAAAGAAGAGAAAGGCCTCTGAGGATTTACAAGGTCTGCCCTTGCTCCGCCAACAGTTTCTGGACTACTTCAACGAGGTAAGGATCACTGCCCCTGTTTGTGTATCCTGACAATTTTGAGGATCACTTGTTTCTGATGTTATGCCTTGTTTTCCTTGCAGAAATTTGCAGAGATAGAGACTTATGTTGGCCACGTCGAGGATCAAGACCGCCAAATTGCTGACCTCCAACATATGGGTGTGCTGAAGGATCTTAAGATAGCTGATCTTGAGAAGGAGCTCCGGGCCACCAAGGATAATGCTGCCAGGATGCTGATCAATTTTGATTATGAGAAGCATGAGATCACCCAGGATGCCAAGGTCTCAGCTGCAAGAACCATGTATAAGATCCAGCTGCAGATGGCTATGGAGGCTCAGGATCCTGCCTTCGACAAGAGCACATGGGATGTAGAGGGTTGGAAGGCGAGGCTAGCAGAGCTTGAGGATGATGAAGAGGCTGAGGAGATCCCGATGCTTGAGGGTGGAGAGGCTGGCAAGGATCATGCTGGTGAGGCAAGTGGAGCTGGTGGTGATGGTGCAGCGAAGGATTGAGCTGCAGGATTGGGCGATGAAGGAAACTTCTAGACATAGCCGGAGCCCAATTTTTTTTGTTTAGTGGTTGTTGATGTTTTAAAACAATTATGGTCTGTATTTGAACAATAGTTTAGGGTTGAGGATCCAGGATCCTGTGAACAATAGGTAGGATTATAAATGGTGGAGGGATCCTCTGTTTGGGGGATGAAGCCATTGTGATCCTGCCGCCTTTTAATTTCCTGCATGCTATGACCGCACAAACAATGGACACCCTTTGCCAACCCATGTGGATGGGCCACGTTTTGCTGGTAGAAACGTGGGTTGGCAATTTTGACAACTTTGAAGGGTTTTAAGCCTTTGTTAATAAAATAACTCTAATCTTTTTGGCTTATCTCGTATTGTTATCCTTTTAATTTCCAATTGTTTTGATACATATTTGTTTGAGCAAGAAAAGTTAAACAAATTATGTTTTAGAAATTTAGGATATGATCCTGGATCAAATATCCTATAATCGAAAATTTTCAAAGTAGTTTATTTTAAGGATCATGGGTCCAGTTGTCAAGGTCTAAGGGTTATTCAAACGAATAATGAATGAAATTAAAAATAGTTAAGGATCATACCTGAGGATCCAAGTTAGGATCCTAACCTTTAATCAGGATAACCATAAGTAAAACTTTAATGGATAATAAGGATTAAGGATCCTTAATTGTTTAACTTCGAAAACCTGAAAAATGGAATATAACTTGGGACTAAGCCAATATAAAAGATAAGTTAGTAACTGGGGACATGCCCAAAGGATAACTGGGGACAAGCCCAAAGGATCACTGGGGACAAGCCCGAAGGATAACTGGGGACAAGCCCGAAGGATAACTGGGGACAAGCCCAAGGATCGTATGTAAACTGGAGTATGGCCCTCACTGGCGACTATCCAAACTTAGTGACATGAAAATGCCAAAACCTTAGCTAACGTGAAAACGTTAGAAACCTTAGGAACGGATGTATGGTACGTCTACCATTATACGTAGGATCCTAGGTATAGCCAGTACGATGAGGTTATCAGCCCCTAAAGCGAGTACTGGTCCCAAAGACGTAAACTATACCAGGATCATCGTGCGCTATAGGCGAAAACTGGGGACAAGCCCTAGGATAACCAGGGACAAGCCCAAGGATCTGAGTTGCTTCTGAAGATTGTTGACATTATGCTAAGGATACCTGCACTTATCAGAACTCAAAATCTCGTGAGAGAAGGATGAAGGATACATGATCCTTATCCTTAAATAAGAAGATATGTAAATAAGAGTTCAAGCTTAGGACATTACCAGAGTAAGGATCATTGATACTTCAGGGATCCTTGAAGGATACTTCCAATGTAAGGATCACTCATGCCAGAAGGATCCTGCTTACATGAAATATTTTTTCAAGTGGATCAAATAAGGGCCTTCCCATTCCAGGCTCTTGGTAACAGATTACCTTCCATGGTAAGCAATCTATATGCCCCCTTTCCTGCTACGGCTTCGATCAAATAAGGGCCTTCCCATTTTGGTGCCAATTTCCCATCAGCAGGATTGGTGGTATTTTGGAATGCTTTTCTCAATACCATATCCCCAACTTGGAATTTCCTTATCCTGACATTTTTGTTGTAAGCACCAGCCATTCTTTGTTGGTAGCTAGCCATCCTTATCCTAGCCAGATCTCTGATTTCTTCAATAGTATCCAAGTCTTGAGCCAGGTTTGCATCATTCTCCTCAGGATCACGGGTACTTGTTCTAGCAGTTGGAACCACCATTTCTGTTGGGATCACTGATTCTGCCCCAAATACCAAAGAGAAGGGTGTTTGACCAGTAGCATTCTTGGGAGTTGTCCTATCAGCCCAAAGCACATAAGGCAATTCCTCTGCCCAATTCCCCTTCTTGGATCCAAGTTTCTTCTTCAGATTGTTGATGATGATCTTGTTGGATGATTCTGCTTGACCATTAGCTTGTGGGTGGACTGGTGTTGATGTTATCATCTTAATCCCCCAACTGTCACAAAAGTTAGAAGTCTTGCTCCCAATAAATTGGGAACCATTATCACATACAATTTCAGAAGGAATGCCAAATCTAGTTATAATGTTTCTCTTAATAAAGGATATAACTTCCTTCTCTCTGACTTGGGCAAAAGCTTCAGCCTCTATCCACTTGGAGAAGTAGTCAGTCATAGCAAGCATGAATACTTTTCCACCAGGTTCCTTAGGGAGCTTGCCAACTATATCCATCCCCCATCTCATGAATGGCCAAGAGGATGGTATAGGATGTAGAAATTCAGCCGGCTGATGAAGGATATTGTTGTGTCTTTGACAAGGATCACACTTCTTAGCATACTCCACAACATCCCTTTTCATAGTTGGCCAGTAGTATCCTGTCCTTAAGATTCTTGAGAACAATGCCCTGCCCCCAGTGTGGTTTCCACAATCTCCTTCATGGAAGTCTTTTAACACTTCTTGAACTTCAGGATCCTCGATACATCTTAAATATGGTCCTGCAAGAGATCGCTTATATATCACATTATTTAAGATTGTGAATTGAGATTCCTTAATCCTGAAAGCCCTAGGATTTTCTCCCATAGGAATCTCCCCGTGTTGTAAGTATCTCATGATTGGTGAGATCCATGATCCTGAATAAGATTGAGTATCCTCACTAGGGATCATTGCAGTATCCTCTTCTATTTCCATGGCCACCTGATTTTCAATAGCCGGAGCCAGGATATGGATGATGGGGATACTTATATCCTCTGGGATCTTCAAAGATGATCCTAGATTGGCCAATGCATCAGCTTCTGTATTTTCCTCCCTTGGTACCTGTGTCAAACTGAAGGAAACAAAGGAGAGTGCCAATTCTTTGACTATCTCTAAATATTTGGTTAGTTTTTCACCTTTAACAGCATAGGATCCATTAAAGTGATTGGTGATTAACAATGAATCCACGTATACCTCAAGATACCTGATCCTCATATGCTTAGCGATTTGCAAACCAGCGATTAAGGCTTCATATTCAGCCTCATTATTAGTGGCTTGGAACTCACAAGCTATGGAATGGGGTATTGTGTCCCCCTGTGGCGATTTTAGTAGTATACCAAGCCCCGTGCCTTTGACATTTGAGGATCCGTCAGTATGTAGTATCCAACGATCCTTAGTTTCATCCAGCTGATGGACTTCCAATTCGGCTTCCTTTTGTAAATCACTACTGAAATCAGCCACAAAGTCTGCTAATGCTTGGGATTTGATGGCTGTTCTGGGCTCATATCTTATATCATGGGCACTAAGCTTTACTGCCCACTTAGCCACTCTTCCGGACATCTCTGGTTTCCTGAGGACATTCTTAATTGGAAAATTAGTTCTAACAACAATAACATGTGTTTCAAAATAATGTCTTAGTTTAGTAGATGCCATAATCAGTGCAAGAATAAGTTTTTCAAGGTGTGAATACCTGGATTCAGCATCAAGTAAACTCTTACTTACATAATAGACAGGATATTGTGTACCTTCATGATCCTTAACAAGGACTGCACTTATTGCTTTTGAGGATACCGCAAGGTATAAGGATAACACATCTCCTTTTTCTGGTTTCATCAATGTTGGGGCTGAGGAGATGTATTCTTTTAGGGCTTGTAAAGCATTCTCATGCTTTTCAGTCCATTCGAATTTCTTGTTCTTTCTTAGGATATCATAAAATTCTTTACACTTTTCTAAGGATTTGGATATGAATCTGTTTAGAGCTGCTATCCTGCCTGTTAGCCTTTGCACATCCATAGCGTTGGCAGGGGATTTGATATTCACCAATGCTTTGATTTGTTTGGGGCTTGCTTCAATGCCCCTCTGGGTTACCATATATCCTAAGAATTTACCTGCTTTAACAGCAAAGTGACATTTTGAAGGATTAAGCTTCATGTTATAGTTATCAAGGATATCAAATGCTTCCTCCAAGTCCCTTAGGTGATCCTCAGCTTTTTTGGATTTCACCACCATATCGTCTATGTACACTTCCATAGTTTGTCCAATTTGATCTTTGAACATCATATTCACCAGCCTTTGATATGTTGCACCTGCATTTCTTAATCCAAAAGGCATAGCAATATAACAATATAAACCGGTTGGGGTCATAAAAGCCGTATCCTCTTGGTCAGATGGTTCCATCTGAATTTGTTGGAATCCAGATGATGCATCCATAAAGGTTAACAGTTCATGACCCGCCGTTGCATCCACCATGGAGTCAATGTGGGGTAAGGGGAAAGGATCCTTGGGACATGCCTTATTCAAATCAGTGAAATCGACACATACCCTCCACTTTCCATTTTTCTTTTGAACAACAACCACATTGGCCAGCCATTTTGGATAACTTACTTCTCTAATCATACCTGCTCGTAGTAATCTTTCTACCTCTTCCTGGATAATGGCATTTCTTTCTGGTGCAAACTTCCTCCTTTTTTGATGGATTGGTTTAACCGACCTGTCAATGCCAAGTTTATGAGTGATAATATCCTTAGATATACCTGTCATATCCTCATGTTTCCATGCAAAGGTAGATTTTCTTCTTTTGAGGAAGGATACTATGTCTTCTTTCATTTTATCAAGGATCCCTGATCCGATGTAGATTTTAGATTCAGGATCATCAGGATCCAAGAGGATTTCATCCACATCCTGCTCTCTCGCCTCCAAGACATTCCTTGGAGGATACTGTAATTGCTATTGCTCCCTTGACTTCGAGGCTGGTTTCATTGATGAGGTGTAACAATCCTTAGCCTCCTGCTGATCACTGTCGATCTTGATTATTCCCCATGGGCTAGGGAGCTTCACACATTGATGGTAGGTGGACGGGACTGCCTTCATATCGTGTATCCAGGGCCTGCCAAGGATAACATTACAACAAGACAAACAGTCAATAACACAAAATTTTTGATAATTATGTAATCCTTCCACATAGATTGGGAGTTTGATGTGCCCCAGGGTTTTCTTAGTTTCGCCACTAAATCCTACAAGCACGGAGGATCTTGGTGTGATATCCGATTCCGGGATACCCATTTTCTTCAGAACATCAAGCTGGATAATGTTTACTGAGCTTCCTCCGTCAATAAGGATCCTGCGGACAAAATGGTTAGAAATAAAAAGAGTAATAACTAAACTATCATGATGAGGATCCTGGATGTTAATTCTATCATCCTCATCAAAGGTTATGATTTTTCCTTCCGAGACACTTGATGTTCGAATAGGTCTTTCTCCGTTATCCATTTTAGCTTCCTTTGCATGCCTTTTCGCTGCTGAGAGGGATGTACCACAGATGTCTGATCCTCCAGAAATAAAGTTGATCACTTGTGCATCTGCCGGAGGAGCTGGAGCTTTCTCAGGGATCCTTTCAGGATCCTGAGTCCTTTGCTTTTTTCTTCCCAACAACTCTATTAGATGCCCCTTGCTTAGCAGAAATCCAATTTCCTTTCTTAATGCGATGCATTCTTCAGTTAAATGCCCAAAATCCTCGTGGTATGCACACCACTTTGATTTGTCTTTAGTTCCGGCTGGTTTGTCATTTTTTCTGGGCCATCTGGCTTTCTCTCCTAGATTCTGCATTGCAAGGATCAGTTCATGATTATCAACGGAAAAGCAATATTCAGAAATCGGAGGATAAACCTCATCATCCTCTTCTTGGTCAACAGCATGCACATTCTGGTTGTCAGTTCTATTGTAGGATTTGAATTTTTTGCTCTTGAAAGAGGATCCTTGCTTTTCTTGTTTTGAGGATCCTACTTGTCTCTCCTGGATCCTCTTGTCATCCTCTAGCCGGATGAACCTGAGTGCCCGAGTTCTTACTTCGTCTAGGTTCCTGCATGGTGTCATAACAAGATCATCATAGAACAATGAATCCTTAAGCAATCCCATTTTGAAGGCCTCAACAGCTGTGGCCACATCCAAGTTAGGAATGTCCAAGGATTCTTTACTAAATTTGGTTATATAATCCCTTAATGATTCATTATGACCCTGAGTTATCCTATATAAATCACTAGTCAATCGTTCAAATTTTCTGCTACAAGAAAATTGATTATTGAATAAGTTAACTAAATTAGCAAACGAAGTAATAGAGTAAGGGGGAAGACTTAGCAGCCATTTAAGAGCTGATCCAGTAAGAGTGGATCCAAATCCCTTGCACAGGCATGCTTCCTTTAACCTTTCTGGAATAGGATTGATCTCCATCCTCTCCCTGTATTGTGCTATGTGTTCCTCAGGATCCGTCGTACCATCATACAGCTTCATAGTAGGGATATGGAATCTTTTGGGTATCTCAGCATCACAAATTGGTGGTGCAAAACGAGATACCTTATGGCTTCCATCTGCAATCTCCGGGATAGGTTTGACTACCCCTGGAACACTTGATATCATATCCTTCCGTTTTTGTAGTTCTCTGGCCATAGCATGATTGATACCTATATCCTGCATGAATCCATGGTTAGTGGTAAGAGAATTATTAAAAGTGTTACCTCCCATCGGGTTCAAGTTAGGAACATTGGATGTGAATCCATATTGCTGGGATTCTGGGATGATGGATGGACCAGTGGAAGCAATGGTCTGCATCGGAATAAAATCTCCTTGATGGACATCTGGACTTCCTGTTTGCAAATTCTTCAAGGATCCTGGTATCTGAAGGGATCCCTGAATATGGGATGATTCTGGAACTAAGGAGGATCCTTGAACCTGGGATAATCCTGGAACTAAGGAGGATCCTTGAACGTGGGATAATCCTGGAACGAAGGAGGATCCTTGAACCTGGGATAATCCTGGAACGAAGGAGGATCCTTGAACCTGGGATAATCCTGGAACGAAGGAGGATCCTGAGTTCATGAAGGATCCCATATGCTGAGTATAGGATCCTGTCGGTTGGAAATATGATCCTGATGCCTGAGTCACTACTGCTGGGCCGAAATGCACTCCTCTTAATCCACCCATATGTTGAACGTCTGGGGCCTCTGGTGGCTGTGAAGTAATCATCGGAGTATCAAAATTCAAAGATTTTGGCATCAGTGGGGAATGATCCGCTGCCGTTCTCTTTTGTCTTTTGAGATCTCCGATTTCTCTGAGGATCCTGTCATTAGTTTCATCCTGCTGCTGCATACGATCCCTCATCTGCAAAATCAAAGTAAATATATCACTAGTAATGGGAGCAGAAGAAGTTAGAGCAGAAGATGAAGGTTTAGAGAAGATAGGAGTTGGTCTCTTCTCAGCATTTTTCTGAGATCCAGCTGGTGGTGGAGGCAAAGGTGGAATGCCATTAGATGAATTGACTGCAGACATCGCTGTGGAAGTATTCTTCAACGATGAAGCCATGCAACACTTCCGGAATGATCACCAACAGAAAAACTTTCTTATGAATGAAGCACCAATTGCCCCACGGTGGGCGCCAAACTGTTTTGGTCAAAAATCACTTAAAGATAATGCAACCAAACTTTATGTAAACGGGGAATGATGCTTGGTATGATGAGCAAAGTGAAGGATCACTCAAATGTAAAATGCACAAGTGACACAAGGATTTATACGAGGAAAAAGCCCTTGATCAATGAATGATCTCCGGCATAAAAAACCTCGGGTGATGGAAACTACCGATCACCAAACTTCAATATAACAAATAATGGTTACAACTTCAGATGGTAACGAGCTAGGTACAAGGATCACTATAGTATCGTATGCTAAAGTGTGTGAGAAATGTGTGTTGTGTCTTCCGAATGTTCAAGAGTGCCTTTTATACAAGTGTGTGTGGTTCTATTTTAGGCAAATCACCTAACTACTAGCTCGTTACCCCTTTAGAAATAGAAGTAAATTTAGCCTAAATAATCGCCCTTGAATTGTGCTGAGTTTCCATATTTGTCATAACGTCCATCTTTGATTATGCATGTGCGAGATTAGCGTGATAGATTTCTTGTTTACGTTGCTAAGACCGGATCCAACTCGTAATTCCTGCAAGATAATATTAAGTCCAAAGAGAACAGTCGTTAGTATGAGGATCCTTGGAATGATCCGTGATCCTGATCCTGGAGCTCCTCTGAGGATCACTATCTGCCAAAGAAACAAGGATCACTTGTTAGGATCACATGTTAGGATCATATGTAAGGATCATAGGTCATAAAAATCCAGCCCTAACAGGAACGAAGCACCAATTGCCCCACGGTGGGCGCCAAACTGTTTTGGTCAAAAATCAGATGAGGATAATGCAACCAAACTCTTTGTTACGGGGTATGAGGCTTGAATTGAGGAACAACGATAAGGATCACTTAAATGTAAATTGCACAAGTGACACAAAGATTTGTACGAGGAAAAAGCCCTTGATCAATGAATGATCTCCGGCATAAAAAACCTCGGGTGATGGAAACTACCGATCACCAACTTCAAATTAACCAATAATTGTTTACAACTTCGGATAATAGCGAGCTAGGTACAAGGATCACTATAGTGTAAAGTGCAGAAAATGTGTAAAATTGCTAAGTGTTTTGCTGTATGCTCAAGAGTGTTGTTGTACGAGTGTGTGTAGCCAAAATTAGCCAAGTGTTTCTAAAGCTAGCTCGCTACCCCTTTTAAAAATAGAAGTTAACTAGCTTAACAAACTATCCGCAATTCGTGCCATGCTCCCACGTTCTCCACAACGTCCATTTCCAGTCAAACACGTGCGAAATAACCATGGAATATTCCTTAGTAACGTTGCCAAGACCAAGTCCAACTTGTTACTCCTGCAAAACAATACGAAATTCAAAGTAAACAATCGTTAGAATAAGGATCCTTAGGATGATCCATGATCCTGATCCTGAAGCACTTCTGAGGATCACTATCTGTCACAGAAGTAAGGATCACTAATAGGATAACACATGAGGATCATAGGTCGTTAAAAAATCCTGCCCTAACACTAATGAAGCCTGAGGATGGTGAACCATTATCCCTGTATCTTGCAGTATCAGGGAATGCAGTAAGTGTTGTCCTAGTAAAAGATCATGAAGGTCAGCAGTATACTGTTTATTATGTTAGCAAAAGCTTATTAAATGCTGAAACTAGATATTCTCATTTAGAAAAGTTAATATTGGCTCTAGTTATGGCATCAACGAAGCTTAGACATTACTTTGAAACACATAGGATTCATGTTAAAACTAATTATCCTGTTAAAAATGTGCTTAGGAAACCAGAGATGTCCGGTAGGATGGCTAAGTGGTCAGTAAAATTGAGTGCTTACGACTAAGTATATGAACCTATGAATGCCATAAAATCGCAGGCCCTAGCCGACTTTGTGGCTGATTTCGGTAGTGACATTCAGGATGAGGTAGACCTAGAAGTCTAACAATTAGGAGAATCCTCAGGATCCTGGACATTGTATACTGATGGAGCATCTAATGTTAGAGGAGTAGGATTGGGTATACTACTAAAATCGCCACAGGGGGACATGATACCCCAGGCTGTTAGATGTGAATTTCCTGCCACTAATAACGAAGCAGAATATGAGGCTTTAATTGCAGGATTAGAACTAGCTAAAAATATGAATATCAAGAATTTGCAAGTATATATTGATTCCTTGTTAATTACTAATCATTTTAATGGATCCTATGCAGTTAAAGGTGAGAAATTAATCGAATACCTCGATATCCTTAAAAAATTAGCAGGATATTTCGATGTTTTTACACTTGAATAGGTACCAAGGGAAGATAATGCTGAAGCAGATGCCTTAGCAAACCTGGGATCGTCGGTCAAGATACCGGAAGGAACCCAAATACCAATACTACATATCTTGTATCCTGCAACGAATCCTCAGGATAACGAAGTAATAAGTATCCAGGATCCTGTTGCTGAATATCCCGAGGAGGATCCTAAATCCTGGACGGCTCCAATCATAAGATATCTCAAGGAAGGACACATCCCTAAAGACGAAAATCATAAGGCATTCAGAATGAAGGTATCACGATTCACCATTATAAATAATGTCTTGTATAAGAAATCTCTTACAGGACCATACCTAAGATACTTGGAGGATCCCGAAATTAAAGAAGTACTTCTGGATATACATGATGGGGATTGTGGTAACCACACTGGGGGCAGGTCATTATTCTCAAAGGTGTTGAGAACAGGATACTATTGGCCAACGATGAGGAAAGATGCTACAGAATATGCTCGAAGATGTGATGTATGTCAAAGGCACAATAACATACTACACCAACCAGCTGAACCACTATATCCTATAGCTTCCCCTTGGCCATTCATGAAATGGGGAATGGATATAGTAGGTGTTTTGGTTAAAAATCACACTAGGATAATGCAACCAAACTCCAAGTTACGGGGAATGATGCTTGAAATGAAGAATTATGATAAGGATCACTATGATATAAATTGCACGAACAACACAAGGATTTATACAAGGAAAAAGCCCTTGATCAATGAATGATCTTCGGCATAAAAAACCTCGGGTGATGGAAACTACCGATCACCAAGCTCAAATAAATCAATTAAAGTTTACAACTTCAGATAGTGACGAGCTAAGTACAAGGATCACTATGCTAAAATGTGTAAAAGTGTGAGAAATGCTAAGTGTTTGCTGAGAGCTTTGTGGCTGCGATTGTACGAGATTGTGTGTAAGCAAAAAATGGCTAAGTGTTCTAATTTTAGCTCGTCACCCCTTTAAATATGAAAGCTAAACTAAGCTAACTAACTGCCCGACTTTCATGCCATTCTCCCACGTTCTCCACAACGTCCATTTTCGTTCAAATGAGTGCGAAATACTTGGGGAATATTCCATAGTAACGTTGCCAAGACCAAGTCAAGTTCAATACTCCTGCAAAATAATACGAAATACAAACAGCCAATCGTTAGTATGAGGATCCTTAAGGTGATCCATGATCCTGATCCTGAAGCTCTTCTGAGGATCACTATCTGTCACAGAAGTAAGGATCACTTGTCAGGATAATAAGCCAAGGATCACTAATTGTTAGAAAATCCTCCCCTAACAATTGCCCCCAAAATATAAGGAGTGTAATGTAAAAGTAACGAATTATGTTTTCTTGATCTTATCTGCAACAAACTTAACGGATTTATAGCCATTAATTTCTAACTAGCCATTGCGTCGTGACGTCACAGAAGTGACATTCCTGCAAAATCATGATTATAAATAGAGATAGAGATATGATCGAATGCATTTAAATTCAAAGCTACTCCCTTTATAACCGTATTCAGAAGATCAACCAGGTATTCTCCCCTTCATCTTCTCTCTTTGCTTGCTCTGTTTTTCTTTCTTTTTACTATTCCGTTCAAAATGATGCTTCGGAATTCCCCTGCTAAAGATCACCGGAAGGAAAGCCCCTTCAAGAGTCAAGGGATCATCACAGACTCTGCTAAAGAACGCCGTATCTTCACCGATCCTCAAATTGACATGGTCCGGTACTGTTTTCCTGTAAACACCGTGTTCAAACCCTATGATCCTTCTGCCCTGAGCGATCATACTTCTGATTCATGGGTTGCCTTCCCTGTGACCCTGTTTGCCATAGGTTACACGTATCCTTTCCTAGCTTTCACCCAATCCTTCTTCTCCCTGACCGACATATCCTACATCCAAGCTATGCCGATGATCTGGAGGGTCTTATATACCCTTGAAAGGATCATCGAGCAAGAGGGGATAGATTTAGGCATGGCTGAGTTAGGAGAACTATATGACCTGACCACCTTTGGTTCCCATCGCTATCTATTCAAACGAAAACCTGGGGAGGAGCATCCAATCTTCAAGGCCACCAAGAATGACACCAACTGGAAGCGGCGCTTCTTCTTTGTGAGGAGAGATTCTATCCCAGATGGGAAGGATCTACCCAAGACATGGGCTACCTATGGTAGGATGAAGGATCCTGGGGAGGATCACCAGAGAACCTTTCTTTTGATATAAGGATCACTGACTTTTTATTGTTCTTTTTTTATACAGCTATCTCCATTGCACATCTCAGACTGACTCCGGCTGCTAAAGAGAGACTCTTGGCTTTCAAGAGATTGGACCCTGAAATAAGAACTTTCAAGTCTACCACCCAAGATTCTCAGTAAGTATCATCTGGTTCTGTCACGATGTCAAGTAAGTATCCTTGTTTAGAGATTTAATTAGATAATGAAATTCAAGTAAAATTTAGACACTTATCTTGTTTTGGTTGTGTAGGTGCCGGAAAGTCCACCAAATCAGCTTCGAAGTTCAGCATCACCGATCTCACCAATGTCAAATCCTCGAGGAAGAAGACTCCTGCTAGCCCAACTACTTCAATCCCCAAGGCACCCCTCAGGGGGAAGGGAGGCAAGAAGAGGAAGGCCTCCGAGGCTGAGGATTTGCAAGGGCTTCCCTTGATCCGCCAACAGTTCATGGACTACTTCAATGAGGTAAGGATCACTGTCCCTGCTTATACATCCTGCTTGTATGAGGATCACTTGGTTTTGACAATATCCTTTGTTTTCCTTGCAGAAATTTGCTGAAATAGAGACCTATGTTGGCCACATTGAGGATCAGGATAACAAGATCGCTGATCTTCAACAAGTTGCTGTGCTGAAAGACCTCAAGATAACCGATCTTCAGAAGGATCTCCAGGCCACCAACAATGATGCTGCCAAGATGCTGATCAACTTTGACTATGAGAAGCACGAGATCACTCAGGATGCTAAGGTCTCCGCCGCCATAGCAATGTACAAGATCCAGCTGCAAATGGCCATGGAAGCTCAGGATCCTGCTTTTGACAAGAGCACCTGGGACGTGGAGGGTTGGAAAGCAAGGCTAGCTGAACTGGAGGACGATGAAGAGGCTGAGGAGATCTTGACGCTTGAGGCTGGAGGCAGTGGCAGGGATCAGGGTGGTGAGGCAAGTGGAGCTGGTGGTGAGGATGCAGCGAAGGTCTAGGCTGCAGGATTGGGCAATGATGGAAATTTCGAGACTTAGCCGGAGCCCAATTTTTTTTGTTTAGTGGTTGTTTGTTTTGAACAATTTGATGGTCTGTGCTTGTGAACAATAGTTTTTAGGATTAAGGATCTAGGGTCCTTCAGACAATAGGTAGGATTGCATATGGTGGAGGGATCCTCTGTTTGGGGGATGAAACCATTGTGATCCTGCCGTTTTTCCTTTCCTGCACAACTTTAAACCTATGATGATGGACACCCTTTACCTACCCCAGCGGACGGGCCACGTATTGCTGGTAGATGCTTGGGGTAGGTAATTTTGACAACCTTTGAAGGGTTAGTCTTTTTGTTAATAAATAAGACTTTAACTTTTTGTCGCTTATCCTGTGTTGTTATCCTTTAAGTTCCTTTAATTTTTAATTGTCTTGATGTACACTTATTAAATAAGCAATTTTGAATAAGTCGGATTGAAAACATTTAGGATATGATCCATGATCAAATATCCTATAGTTGAAAAATCCCAAAAAGTAGTATACATTTTGAAGATCATAAGTTTAGTTGTCAAAATATAAGGGGGATTCAAATAATCAACGAATAGAATTGAAATAGTTAAGGATTATACCTGAGGATCCAAGTTAGGATCCTAGTCATAACCATGATAACTATTATATAAACCTTAAAGAGAAATAAGGATCAAGGATCCTTAGTTGTTTAACTTCAAAGACCTGAAATAGAGCATAACTTGAGACTAAGCCATTATAGAATAAGAGTTAGCAACTGGGACAAGCCCAAGGATAACTGGGGACAAGCCCAAGGATAACTGGGGACAAGCCCAAGGATCGTATGTAAACTGGAGTATGGCCCTAACTGGCAACTATCCAAACTTAGTGACATGATAATGCCAAAACCTTAGCAAACGTGTAAACGTTAGAAACCTTAGGAACGGATGTATGGTACGTCTACCATTATACGTAGGATCCTAGGTATAGCCAGTACAATGGAATTATCAGCCCCTAAAGCAAGTACTGGTCCCAATGCCTTGAACTATACCAGGATCATCGTGCGCTACAGGCGAAACTGGGGTCAAGCCCAAACAACTGGGGTTAGACCCAAGATACCTGAACTTTCAAAACTCAAAGTCTTGTGAGAGAAGGATAAAGGACACATGATCCCTATCCTTTTATGAGAAAATAAATAAAGGAAATAGTTCAAGATTAGGACATTACCAGAGTAAGGATCATGGATGCTTTAAGGATCCTTCAAGGATACCCCTAATGTAAGGATCATCTGTGCCATGAGGATCCTGTTCACATGAAATATTTCTTCAAATGGACAGCATTCCAAGCCCTTGGTAGCAAATAACCTTCCATGGTCAGCAATCTATATGCCCCCTTTCCTGCTTCAGCTTCAATCAAATAAAGGCCTTCCCATTTTGGTGCCAATTTTCCATCAGCAGGATTGGTGGTATTCTGGAATGCTTTCCTCAATACCATATCTCCAACTTGAAACTTCCTTATCCTGACATTTTTGTTGTAAGCACCAGCCATTTTTTGTTGATAACTAGCCATCCTTATCCTAGCCAAATCCCTGATTTCCTCAATAGTATCCAGGTCTTGAGCCAGGTTCTCATCATTTTCCTCAGGGTCACGGGTACTTGTTCTAGCAGTTGGAACTACCATTTCTGTTGGGATCACTGATTCTGCCCCAAATACCAAAGAGAATGGTGTTTGACCAGTAGCATTCTTGGGGGTTGTCCTATCAGCCCAAAGCACATAGGGTAATTCTTCTGCCCATTTTCCTTTCTTGGATCCAAGTTTCTTCTTCAAATTGTTGATGATGATCTTGTTTGATGATTCTGCTTGACCATTAGCTTGTGGGTGGACTGGTGTTGATGTTATCATCTTAATCCCCCAGCTGTCACAAAAGTTAGTGGTTCTGCCCCCAATAAATTGGGAACCATTATCACATATAATTTCAGAAGGAATGCCAAATCTAGTTATAATATTTCTCTTAATAAGAGGATATAACTTCCTTTTCTCTGACTTGGGCAAAAGCTTCAGCCTCTATCCACTTGGAGAAGTAATCAGTCATAGCAAGCATGAACACTTTTCCACCAAGTGCCTTAGGGAGCTTACCAACTATATCCATACCCCATCTGATAAACGGCCAAGAGGAGGATATAGGGTGTAGAAATTCAGCCGGCGGATGAAGGATATTGCTGTGTCTCTGACAAGGATCACACTTCTTAGCATACTCCACAGCATCCCTTTTCGTAGTTGGCCAGTAGTATCCTGTCCTTAAGATCCTTGAGAACAATGCTCTGCCCCCAGTGTGGTTTCCACAATCTCCTTCATGAAAGTCTTTTAAAACTTCTTGAACTTCAGGATCCTCGATGCATCTTAAATATGGTCCTGCAAGAGATCGCTTATACAACATATTATTCAAAATTGTGAATTGAGATACCTTAATTTTGAAAGCCCTAGGGTTTTCTCCCATAGGAATCTCTCCGTGTTGTAAGTATCTCATGATTGGTGAGATCCATGATCCTGTTCCAGGAAAAGATTGAGTATCCTCACTAGGGATAATCGCAGAATCCTCTCCTATTTCCATCGACACATGATCCTCGATGGCAGGAGCCAGGATATGGATAATGGGAATGCTTATATCCTCCGGGATCTTCAAAGATGATCCTAAATTAGCCAGTGCATCAGCTTCTGTATTTTCTTCCCTTGGTACCTGTGTCAAACTAAAGGAAACAAAAGAGAGTGCCAATTCTTTGACTATCTCTAAATACTTGGTTAGCTTTTCACCTTTAACAACATAGGATCCATTAAAGTGATTTGTAATTAACAATGAATCTACATGTACCTCAAGATACCTGATTCCCATATGCTTAGCAATCTGCAAACCAGCAATCAAGGCTTCATATTCAGCCTCATTGTTAGTGGTTTGGAACTCACAAGCTATGGAGTGGGGTATTATGTCCTCCTGTGGCGATTTTAGTAGTATACCAAGCCCTGTGCCTTTGACATTTGAGGATCCATCAGTATGGAGTATCCAAGGATCCTTCGTCTCTTCCAACTGCTGGACTTCTAACTCGGCTTCCTTTTGTAAATCACTACTGAAATCAGCCACAAAGTCGGCCAATGCTTGGGATTTGATGGCTGTTCGAGGCTCATATCTTATATCATAGGCACTAAGCTTCACTGCCCACTTAGCCATCCTTCCAGACATCTCTGGTTTCCTGAGGACATTCTTAATTGGAAAACTAGTTTTAACGACAATAACATGAGTTTCAAAATAATGTCTCAACTTAGTAGATGCCATGATTAATGCAAGAATAAGCTTTTCAAGGTGTGAATACCTGGATTCGGCATCAAGTAAACTCTTACTTACATAATAGACAGGATGTTGTGTACCTTCATGATCCTTAACAAGGACTGCACTTACTGCTTTTGAGGATACCGCAAGATATAAGGATAACACATCTCCTTTTTCTGGTTTCATCAAGGCTGGAGCTGAGGATAGGTATTCTTTGAGAGCTCGTAAAGCACTCTCATGCTTCTCAGTCCACTCAAATTTCTTGTTCTTCCTTAGGATATCATAGAATTCTTTTCATTTCTCTGAGGATTTGGATATAAATCTGTTCAAAGCGGCTATCCTGCCTGTTAGCCTTTGCACATCCTTAGCATTGGCAGGAGATTTGATGTTCACTAAGGCTTTGATTTGTTCCGGGCTAGCTTCAATGCCTCTCTTGGTCACCATATATCCTAAGAATTTACCTGCTTTAACACCAAAGTGACATTTTGAAGGATTAAGCTTCATATTATATTTGTCAAGGATATCAAATGCTTCCTCCAAGTCTCTTAGGTGATCCTCAGCTTTTATGGACTTTACCACCATATCATCTATGTAAACCTCCATAGTTTGTCCAATCTGATCCTTGAACATCATATTCACCAGCCTTTGATATGTTGCACCTGCATTCCTTAATCCAAACGGCATAGCAATATAACAATATATACCGGTTGGGGTCATAAAAGCCGTATCCTCTTGGTCAGATGGTTCCATCTGAATTTGTTGGAATCCAGATGAAGCATCCATAAAAGTCAACAGTTCATGACCCGCCGTTGCATCCACCATGGAGTCAATGTGGGGTAATGGGAAAGGATCCTTGGGACATGCCTTATTTAAATCGGTGAAATCGATACATACCCTCCACTTTCCATTTTTCTTTTGAACAACAACCACATTGGCCAGCCATCTTGGATACTTTACCTCTCTAATCATACCTGCTCGGAGCAATTTTTCTACCTCTTCCTGGATAATGGCATTCCTTTCAGGTGCAAACTTCCTCCTTTTTTGATGGATTGGTTTGAATGACCTGTCAATACCGAGTTTATGAGTGATAATATCCTTAGATATACCTGTCATATCCTCATGTTTCCATGCAAAGGTAATCTTCCTTCTTTTGAGGAAGGATACAAGGTCTTCTTTCATCTTGCCAAGGATCCCTGACCCGATATAGATTTTGGATTCAGTATCATCAGGATCCATGAGGATTTCCACCACATCCTGCTCTCATGCCTCCAAGACATCCCTTGGAGGATACTTTGATTGCTATTGATCCCTTGATTTTGAGGCTGGTTTCATTGATGAAGTATAACAATCCTTAGCCTCTTGCTGGTCACTATCGATCTTGACTATTCCCCAAGGGCTAGGGAGTTTCACACATTGATGGTATGTAGATGGGACTGCCTTCATATCGTGTATCCAGGGCCTGCCAAGCATAACATTACAACAAGATAAACAATCAATAACACAAAATTTTTGATAATTATGTAATCCTTCAACATAAATTGGGAGTTTGATGTCCCCCAGGGTGTTCTTAGTTTCGCCACTAAATCCCACAAGCACGGAGGATCTTGGTATGATATCTGACTCAGGGATACCCATTTTCTTCAGAACATCTAGCTGGATAATGTTCACTGAGCTTCCTCCGTCAATAAGGATCCTGCGGACAAAATGGTTAGAAATAAAAAGAGTAATAACTAAACCATCGTGATGAGGATCCTGGATGTCAACACGATCATCCTCATCAAAGGTTATGACTTTTCCTTCAGAGACACTTGATGTTCGAACAGGTCTTTCTCCATTATCCATTTTAGCTTCCTTTGCATGCCTTTTAGCTGCTGAGAAGGATGTACCACAGATGTCTGATCCTCCAGAAATAAAGTTTATCACTTGTGCATCTGCCGGAGGGGCTGGAGCTTTCTCAGGGATCCTTTCAGGATCCTGGGTCCTTGACTTTTTTCTACCCAACAATTCTTTTAAATGCCCCTTGCTCAATAGATATCCAATTTCCTTTCTCAATGCGATGCATTCTTCTGTTAAATGCCCAAAATCCTCATGGTATGCACACCACTTTGATTTATCTTTGGTTGGAGCCGGTCTGTCATTTTTTCTAGGCCATCTGGCTTTTTCTCCTAGATTCTGCATCGCAAGGATTAGTTCATTGTTGTCAACGGAAAAACAATATTCAGAAATTGGAGGATAATCCTCATCATCATCTTCTTGATCAACAGTATGCACGTTCTGGTTGTCAGATCTGTTATAGGATTTGAATTTATTGTTCTTGTACGAGGATCCTTGCTTTTCTTGTTTTGAGGATCCTGCTAATCTCTCCTGGATCCTCTTTTCATCCTCTAGCCGGATGAACCTGATTGCCCGGGTTCTTACCTCATCTAGGTTCCTGCATGGTGTCATAACAAGATCATCATAGAACAATGAATCCCTAAGCAATCCCATTTTGAAGGCCTCAACAGCCGTGGCTATATCCAAGTTGGGAATGTCTAAGGATTCTTTACTAAATTTGGTTATGTAATCCCTTAATGATTCATTATGACCCTGAGTTATCCTATATAAATCACTAGTTAATCGTTCAAATTTTCTACTACAAGAAAACTGATTATTGAATAAATTAACTAGATTAGCAAATGAGGTAATAGAGTAAGGGGGAAGACTTAGCAGCCATTTGAGAGCCGATCCAGTAAGAGTGGATCCAAATCCCTTGCATAGGCATGCTTCCTTTAACCTTTCTGGAATTGGATTGATCTCCATCCTCTCCCTGTATTGTGCTATGTGTTCCTCAGGATCCGTCGAACCATCATACAGCTTCATAGTTGGAACATGGAACCTTTTGGGTATCTCAGCATCACAAATTGGTGGTGCAAAACGAGATATCTTATGGCTTCCATCTGCAATCTCCGGGATAGGTTTGACCACTCCTGGAACACTTGATATCATATCCTTCAGTTTTTGCAACTCTCTGGCCATAGCATGGTTGATACCTGCATCCTGCATGAATCCATGGTTAGTGGTAAGAGAATTATTAAAAGTGTTACCTCCCATTGGGTTCAAGTTAGGAACACTGGATGTGAATCCGTATTGCTGGGACTCTAGGATGATGGAGGGACCAGTGGAAGCAATGGTCTGCATTGGAATGAAGTCTCCCTGATGGACATCGGAACTTCCTGTTTGCAAACTCCTCAAGGATCCTGGCATCTGGAAGGATCCCTGAAACTGGGATGATCCTAGAACAATAGAGGATCCTTGAACCTGGGATGATCCTTGAACAAAGGAGGATCCTTGAACATGGGATGATCCTGGAACAAAGGAGGATCCTTGAACCTGGGATGATCCTGGAACAAAGGAGGATCCTTGAACCTGGGATGATCCCAGAACAAAGGAGGATCCTTGAACCTGCTGCGCTCCTGAGTACGCTCCTGAACTCATGAAGGATCCCATATGCTGAGGATAGGATCCTGCTGGCTGGAAATATGAACCTGATGCCTGAATCACTATTGTCGATCCGTAGTGCACTCCTTTTGGTCCACCCACATACTGAACGTCTGGAATCACCGAAGGCTGAGAAGTGATCACCGGATATCGAAATTCAAAGATCTGGGCACCAGTGGGGAATGATCCTCTGCCACTTTCTTTTGTTTCTTAAGATCTCCGATTTCTTTGAGGATCCTGTCGTTGGTTTTATCCTGTTTCTGTATATGTTCCTTCATCTGCAAAATCAAAGTAAACATGTCACTAGTGTTAGGGCAGGATTTTAATGACCTATGATCCTTACGTGATATCCTAACAAGTGATCCTTGTTTCTTTGGCAGATAGTGATCCTCAGAAGAGCTTCAGAATCAGGATCATGGATCATCCTAAGGATCCTCATACTAACGATTGTTCTCTTTGAATTTGATGTTGTTTTGCAGGAATTACGAGTTGGACCTGGTCTTAGCAACGTTATCAAGGAATCTGTCACGTTAATTTCGCACATGCATAACCAAAAATAGACGTTGTGGAGAATATGGAAACTTAGCACAAATTACGGGCATTTAGTTAGGCAAAATTTACTTCTATTTCTAAAGGGGTAACGAGCTAGTAGTTAGGTGACTTGCCTAAAATACGACCACACACAGACTTATATAAAGGGCACTCTTCAGCATTTGGAAGACACAACACATTTCTCACACGCTCTAGCATACGATACTATAGTGATCCTTGTACCTAGCTCGTTACCATCCAA
The DNA here is from genome assembly GCF_002127325.2 of Helianthus annuus. Classification (NCBI taxonomy): domain Eukaryota; kingdom Viridiplantae; phylum Streptophyta; class Magnoliopsida; order Asterales; family Asteraceae; genus Helianthus; species Helianthus annuus. Next base: position 55,278,785 of record NC_035448.2, on the reverse strand, counting down.
AGTTGTAAACATTGTTTGTTATATTGAAGTTTGGTGATCGGTAGTTTCCATCACCCGAGGTTTTTTATGTCGGAGATCATTCATTGATCAAGGGCTTTTTCCTCGTATAAATCCTTGTGTCACTTGTGCAATTTTCATTTAAGTGATCCTTATCTTTGTTCATCATACCAAGCATCATTCCCCGTTTACAAAGAGTTTGGTTGCATTATCCTTGTGTGATTTTTAACCAAAACAACTAGTAGTGGGAGGGTAAGGAGTAGAAGAAGTTGGAGGTTTAGGGAATATGGGAGTTGGTTTCTTCTCAGCATTTTTCTGAGATCCAGCAGGTGGTGGAGGCAAAGGTGGAATGCCCTGGGACGAATTGACCGCAGACATTGTCGTAGAGGTATTCTTCACTGATGAAGCCATGTATTCGTATGCAATGAACTGGAATGATCACCAACAGAAAATTTTCTTATAAATGAAGCACCAATTGCCCCACGGTGGGCGCCAAACTGTTTTGGTTAAAAATCACACTAGGATAATGCAACCAAACTCCAAGTTACGGGGAATGATGGTTGAAATGAAGAATTATGATAAGGATCACTATGATATAAATTGCACGAACAACACAAGGATTTATACGAGGAAAAAGCCCTTGATCAATGAATGATCTCCGGCATAAAAAACCTCGGGTGATGGAAACTACCGATCACCAAGCTCAAATAAATCAATTAAAGTTTACAACTTCGGATAGTGACGAGCTAAGTACAAGGATCACTATGCTAAAACGTGTAAAAGTGTGAGAAATGCTAAGTGTTTGCTGAGAGCTTTGTGGCTGCGATTGTACGAGAGTGTGTGTAAGCAAAAAATGGCTAATTGTTCTAATTTTAGCTCGTCACCCCTTTATATATGAAAGCTAAACTAAGCTAACTAACTGCCCGACTTTCATGCCATTCTCCCACGTTCTCCACAACGTCCATTTTCGTTCAAATGAGTGCGAAATACTTGGGGAATATTCCATAGTAACGTTGCCAAGACCAAGTCAAGTTCAATACTCCTGCAAAATAATACGAAATACAAACAGCCAATCGTTAGTATGAAATTCCTTAAGGTGATCCATGATCCTGATCCTGATGCTCTTCTGAGGATCACTATCTGTCACAGAAGTAAGGATCACTTGTCAGGATAATAAGCCAAGGATCACTAATTGTTAGAAAATCCTCCCCTAACAGTAGGGAAATTGCCAAAAGTTCCAGGAGGAAAAGTCTTTTTGCTGGCAATGACTGATTATTTCTCTAAGTGGGTGGAGGCTGAAGCATTTGTTCAAGTCAGAGATTAGGAAGTAGTATCCTTCATAAAGAGGAATATCCTGACCAGGTTTGGAGTACCAGCTGAAATCATTTTTGACAATGGATCTCAGTTTATAAGCAAGAGAACTACTGACTTTTGCAAGAGTTGGGGAATCAAGATAATCATATCCACCCCGGTACATCCTCAAGCAAATGGACAAGCTGAATCCTCAGACAAGATAATTGTTAACAACTTAAAGAAGAGATTGGGAACCAAGAAAGGAAGATGGGAAGAAGAACTACCCTTTGTTTTGTGGGCCGATAGAACAACGGTAAAGAATGCAACTGGCCAGACACCATTTTCCTTGGTATTCGGAGCAGAAGCAGTGATCCCAACAGAGATGGTGATACCTACTGCGAGATCTATTCTCCAGGATCCTGAGCAGAATCCTGAAGCTTTGTGCCAGAATTTGGACACCATAGACGAGACAAGAGATGCAACAAGACTAAGAATGGCAGCATATCAACAAAGGATATCCGGAGCATATAACAAGAATATAAGGATTAGAAGGTTCCAAGTTGGAGATTGGGTGTTAAGGAAAGCTTTTCAGAATACTACCAATCCTGCCGATGGAAATTAGCTCCAAAATGGGAAGGACCCTACGAGATTGAATCATAATCAGGGAAAGGAGCGTACCGACTTAAGAATATGGAGGGGGATATGCTACCAAGATCCTGGAATGCTATACACCTAAAGCTCTATTTCAAGTAAGAATAGAATTTAGTTTCTATCTAAAAATGGTATGTGTTCTATCTTTCTTAAATATATTTGAATTCGTTTATTATCTTGAACCCAATACTGACTTAGGCATCGGAGGGGTGTTAGCCAAGCTAACACCCACCTTAGTATAAGGTTGTTTTGCAGAATATGCTTCAGGATATAGCTCCAGGATATACGCTCAGGATATTTCGAAAGATTAGAGGATTGGCCCCCTCTCTCACGTTTAAGGGATCCTAATCCCTTCAAAGGTTTAAAGGTATTCACCTTTCTTTCGAGTTGGGTTTGAACACCCCGCCTGGAGCGCAAGTCATCTGGGGATAGTTCAAGGTAACGGGACCAGTTCAAGTAAAAGTGGCTGACAATTTCGTTACTATTGGCTATATCCTGGATTCTAAAGGTATATGAGGATTGATCACCCTCTCTCACGAAAGGGTATTTTCATACCCTCTAAGGTTTAAAGGTTTTCACCTTTCTAAGACTTAGAGTTTATACTATCTCGCCTGTAGCGCATGAAAATCAGGGTTTATCCCCAGGATATAAGAGTTTTTTCCCAGGATATCAAAGATTGATTCCTGGATATTCATGGCATATCCAGTAGAGCTAAAGTATGACTACATTTACATTCCTATGTTGAACGCAAGGGACATGTACCACACAATGGGCTCGAACTCATAAGTGTGCACAGGGACATTCCTATGGTGGAAAATTGGAATTGACTCTTCGGGAATCTCGGGTATGATCTTTCCTTTTTATTCGGATAACTTGTAGTTTGTGTGTCGGTATCCTGATCAGGATATCTATCAGGATACATTTACAATGTGTTCCCAAAAATGTCCAGACAAAATTATCTTTACAAGTAAAATTCGTGTAATGAAAACATAATAACAGAAATAAAGCCAAAAAAGTGTTATACTATTAACATACCATAAAGTTGTGCTCTTGGTTTCACCTCAAACCAAGGACCATCCACCAAGATCACAAATAGTTCCTAGCCATATTTACTTAACAATTGAAGGCTTCGTCTTGGAACCCAAGATACCTCCACCTTCAATTGTTAAAAGTGTTCAAAATAAACTATACTAACTGATGACCAAGGGCTTCGTCCTGAAACTCAGGATCCCTCCGCCTTTGGCCATCATATTGTCTAAGTGCAGGAAAGTAAATTGTTTTAAAGACAAGAAAAGTAAATTGTTCAAAGGACCACAACAATCAAATCTAAAAAAGTGGGCTCCGGCCTAAGCATCAACATCCATCATCGCCCACTCAAATGCCCTCACACAGCGGCGTCTTCACCAGCCTTCTTCGTCTTCTCAACTTCAGCATCCTGAGCAGCATCCTCACCAGCATCCGCCTCAGCATCCTTCTTGGCTCCAGCCTGGTCCACCACCTCTGCCGACTTAGAGGATTCACCAGCTTCAGCAGGAAGAGGCACAACCTTGCGTCCAAGCTCCTTCAGCTTTGCCACCCAAGAGTGCCACCCAAGAGTCAACTGGCCAAGATGGGCACATAAGGCCTGTCTCCTTGGCCTCATAAGCCATCTTGATGCGGGCTTGCAGCAGAGAGACTATAGCAGAAGCCTTGATTCCTTCCCGGAAAGAGCCATGGCTTGTTCATGATCCATTTGCATGGTGGCCAGTTTGAGCTCGGCATCCTGGGTGACCTTTTTCAGCTTATCCTCTGTTAGGGGTGGATTCACCTATGATCAGTGATCCTCATTTACTGATTGGATCTGGTGATCCTTGTTTCTGCTTCAGATAGTGATCCTCAGGAGGGTTGCAGGATCCGGATCATGGATCATGGTAAGGATCCTTATTCTAACGATTTTCTACTTTGAATATGTTGTCTTGGCGAGATTCCTGGAGCATATTCGTTATTTCTTCCACACGTGCTTGACCAATATGGACGTTATGGAGTTCGTGGGTGACTTGCATGAAATGCGGATAGTTAGTTAGCTTAGATATTTTCCATTTTAAGGGGATAGCCAGCTAATTTTAGAACACTTGGCTAATTTTGGCTAAACACACACACTGCTAACCACTCTCTTCAGCTCGTTACCATTCACTTGGCGATTACACATTTTCATACGCCTTACACTGTAGTGAACCTTGTAACTAGCTCGCTATCATCCGAAGTTGTAACAGATTTCTTGTTTAATTTGAGTTGGTGATCGGTAGTTTCCATCACCCGAGGTTTTTTATGCCGGAGATCTTCTAAAGATCAAGGGCTTTTTCCTCGTATAAATCTCTATGTCATTTGTTTATTACAATATAAAGTGATCCTTCATATTGTTCAATAATTCAAGCATCATTCCCCGTAACAAAGAGTTTGGTTGCATTATCATTGCTTGATTTTTTGACCAAAACAGTTTGGCGCCCACCGTGGGGCCGTTGGTGCTTCATTCCTAAGAAATTCTTGTTTTTGTGGTTGTTTTGGTCAAAAAATCACACAAGGATAATGCAACCAAACTCTACGTAAACGGGGTATGATGCTTGGTTTATTGAAAAAGTAGAGGATCACTTCAGTATGAAATATACTAAGACACAATGATTTATACGAGGAAAAAGCCCTTGATCAATGTATGATCTCCGGCATAAAAAACCTCGGGTGATGGCAACTACCGATCACCAAACTTCAATATAAGAAAAATGGTTACAACTTCGGATGATAATGAGCTGAGTACAAGGATCACTATAGTCTCGAGTGTCTAAGCGTGTGAGGATTGTGTTGTGTGTTCTTCCGAATGGGGAAGAGTGTTATATATACAAGTGTAGGTGACCTATTTTAGGTAAAAAGACTAATAATCAGCTCATTACCCCTTTAGAAATAAAAGTAAATCTAGCCTAAATTGTCGCCCTTAAATCATGCCAAGTTTCCATATCCTTTGCAACGTCCATCTCCGATTAAGCACATGCTATAATTGTAAAGACGCGTCCTTTGATCGTGATGCTAAGAGCGGATCCTGCTAGATGTTCCTGCAAAATATCATTTAATTCAATGAAGGTAACTGTTAGCATGAGGATCCTATAATGGTCCATGATCCTGATCCTGAAGTCCTGCTGAGGATCACTATCTGCTAAAGAAACAAGGATCACTGGTTAGGATCACATGTAAGGATCACATATCATAAAAATCCAGCCCTAACAATTGCCCCCAAAATATAAGGAGTTTATTGTAAATTAACGAGTTATATTTTTCTTTGATCTTATCTGCAACGGGCGACTCGGATAACTAGCCGTTATAACCGGACTTGCCGTTGCAACCTTTACGTCACTGAAGTGACATCCCTGCAAATCATGATTATAAATAGGAGATAGGGTTAGGATCAATCTGTATTTAAATTCAAGATATACTCCCTTTATAATCTCTACCGAAGATCGATCAGGTATTCTCTTCTCTTCTCTTTCTTCCTTCTCTTGCTCTGTTTTTCTGCACCCTGTTTTTATTCTGCCACGAGTATGTTGCTCCGAAATTCCCCTCACAAGGATCACAAGAAGAGCAGTCCCCTGAAAAGCCAAGGGATCGTCAAAGACTCTCCTACTGAGAGGTGCTGCTTCACCAATGCTCATGTTGATAGGATCCGTCACTGTTTTCCGGCGGATGCTATCTTCAAGTCATTCACTTCCACCGCTTTAAGCGATTTTGTTTCCGATACCTGGGTGGCCTTCCCTGCAACTCCGTTTACCATAGGATATTCGTATCCTTTTCCAACTTTCACCCAATCCTTCTTTTCCCTGACCGGCATGTCTTATATCCAAGCCATGCCGATGATCTGGAGGGTTCTGTATACCCTTGAGAGGATCATCGAGCAGGAGGGGATTGACTTAGGGATGTCGGAGCTGGCTGAGCTATATGATCTTACCACGTTTGGTTCCTGTCGATACTTGTTGAAACGGAAAGCTGGGGAGGATCACCCTCTTCTTAAGGTCACCAAGAATGATACAAATTGGAAGCGACGATTCTTCTTTGTTAGGAGGGATACCATCCCTAATGGGAAGGATCTGCCCAAGGAGTGGGCTACTCATGGTAGGACAGAGGATCCTGGAAGGATCACCATCAGACTTGTCTCTTATGATGAGGATCACTAATGTCTTTCTTTGTTATTTGTTTATTGTGCAGCTATCTCCATCTCTTATCTGAAGCTGACACCTGCGGCAAAAGAGAGGCTTTTGGCCTTCAAGAAGCTTGATCCGGAGACAAGAAGTTTTCAAGTTGCCATTCAAGATTCACAGGAAGTATCCTCCGCATCTGCCACAATGTCAAGTAAGTATCCTCATTAAAAAGTAGTTCTATGTAGGATTTTTTGAATTAGTTAAAGTACTTATCTTATTTTGATTGTGTAGGCGCTGGGAAATCTGTCAAGTCCGCCTCCAAGTTTGGTATTGATGATCTTGCAAACGTTAAATCTGCAAGGAAGAAGGCTCATGCTGCCAGTCCCTCTGCTTCAGCCCCTAAAGCTCCTATTAGGGGTAAGGGAAAGAAGAGAAAGGCTTCCGAGGATCTCCAAGGATTTCCCCTGCTCCGCCAGCAATTTCTTGATTACGTTAATGAAGTAAGGATCATTGCCCCTGTTGGTTATCCTACTTGAATATCCTGCTCGAATATCATGCCTGTATATCCTGCCTGTATATCCTGCCTGTTTGAGGATCACTTGTGTCTGACGTCATATATTTTTTTTCTTGCAGAAATTTACCGAAATAGAGACTTATGTCAACCACGTTGAAGATCAAGATCGCCAAATTGCCGACCTTCAACAGATGGGTGTGCTGAAGGACCTCAAGATAGCTGATCTTGAGAAGGAGCTCCGGGCTACCAAGGATGAAGCTGTCAAAGCACTGATCAAATTCGACTACGAGAAGCGTGATATCACCCAGGATGCTAAGGTCTCTGCTGCGATAACCATGTATAAGATCCAGCTGCAGATGGCTGCGGAGGCTCAGGATCCTTCCTTCGATAGAGGCACATGGGACGTGGAAGGCTGGAAGGCTAGGCTGGCAGAGTTGGAGGATGATGATGAGGCCGAGGAGATCCCTATGCTTGAAGGCGGTGATGCTGGCAAGGATCAGGGGGAAGCAAGTGGAGCTGGTGGTGAAGGTGCAGCGAAGGTTTGAGCTGCAGAATTGGGCAATGATGGAAATTTCTAGACATAGCCGGAGCCCAATTTTTTAAAATTTGGTAGTGGTTTTTTGTGGTTGTGATGTTTTGAAACAATGATGGTTTGTAACTTTGAACAATAGTTTCTAGGGTTAAGGATCCTGGATCCTTTGGACACTAGGTAGGATCGCAAATGGTGGAGGGATCCTCTGTTTGGGGGATGAAGCCTTTGTGATCCTGCCGCCTTTAATTTCCTGCACCTGTTAAGACCGCATAGACAATGGACACCCTTTGCCAACCTATGTGGACGGGCCACGTTTTGCTGGTAGAAATGTGGGTTGGCAATTTTGACAACTTTTTGAAAGGGTTTAAGATCCTTTTGTTAATAATATAACTTTTAATCTTTCTAGCTTATCTCGTGTTGTTATCCTTTATTTATCCTCTTTATTTTCCAGTTGTTTTAGAAATATGTTTGTTAGAGTAACAAGAGTTGAGCAAACCATGTTTAATAAATTTAGGATATGATCCTAGATCAAATATCCTATCATTGAAAATTTTCAAGGTAGTTTATTTCAAGGATCATAGGTTTAGTTGTCAAAGTGTAAGGGTTGTTCAGTACAATCAAAATAGTCAAGGATCATACCTGAGGATCCAAGTTAGGATCCTAACCTTTAATCAAGATAACCGTAGATGAGATTTTAATGGATAATAAGGATTAAGGATCCTTATGTGTCTAACTTTGAAAACCTGAAAAATGAAACATAACTTGGGACTAAGCCAATGTGAAAGATAAGTTAGTAGCTGGGGACATGCCCAAAGGATCACTGGGGACAAGCCCAAAGGATAACTGGGGACAAGCCCAAAGCATAACTGGGGACAAGCCCAAAGGATCGTATGTAAACTGGAGTATGGCCCTTACTGGCGACTATCCAAACTTAGTGACATGAGAATGTCAAAACCTTAGCTAACGTGAAAACGTTAGAAACCTTAGGAACGGATGTATGGTACATCTACCATTATACGTAGGATCCTAGGTATAGCCAGTACGATGAGGTTGTCAGCCCCGGAAGTGGGTACTGGTCCCAAAGACGTGAACTATATCAGGATCATCGTGCGCTGCTGGCGGAAACTGGGGATAATCCCAAGGATAACTGGGGTTGAACCCAAGGATCTGCGGTGCTTTTGAAGATCTTTAACGATATGCTGAAGATACCTGAACTATCATAACTCAAATGGTTCGTGAGAAGAGGATGAAGGATACAGGATCCTTATCCTTTGGTAAAAAGTAAGGAAATGTAATAGTTTTAAGATAAGGATATTACCAGAGTAAGGATCACTGACGTCACCGGGATCCTTCGAGGATACTTCAATGTAAGGATCACATGCTTGAAGGATCATGTTCACATAAAGTATTTCTTTAAGTGAACAGCATTCCAGGCTCTTGGTAACAAATTTCCTTCCATGGTTAGCAATCTGTATGCCCCCTTTCCTGCTTCAGCTTCAATCAAGTAAGGGCCTTCCCACTTTGGTGCTAACTTCCCGTCGGCAAGATTGATAGTGTTTTGGAATGCTTTTCTCAACACCATATCTCCGACTTGGAACTTCCTTATCCTAACATTTTTGTTGCAAGCACCAGCCATTCTTTGTTGGTAGCTTGCCATCCTTATCCTAGCCAGATCCCTGATTTCCTCAATAGTATCCAAATCCTGAGCTAGGATTGTAGCATTCTCTTCAGGATCACGAGCACTTGTTCTAGCAGTTGGTACCACCATCTCTGTTGGGATCACTGCTTCTGCCCCAAATACTAAAGAGAAAGGTGTTTGACCAGTGGCATTCTTGGGAGTTGTCCTATCAGCCCATAGCACATAAGGTAACTCCTCTGCCCATTTTCCCTTCTTGGATCCTAGCTTCTTCTTCAGATTGTTAATGATGATCTTGTTGGATGATTCTGCTTGACCATTGGCTTGTGGATGGACTGGTGTTGATGTTATCATCTTAATTCCCCAACTGTCACAAAAGTTAGTGGTTCTGCTCCCAATGAATTGGGAACCATTATCACATACAATTTCAGAGGGAATGCCAAATCTAGTTATAATGTTTCTTTTAATAAAGGATATAACTTCCTTTTCTCTGACTTGAGCAAAGGCTTCAGCTTCTATCCATTTGGAGAAGTAGTCAGTCATGGCAAGCATAAATACTTTTCCACCAGGTGCTTTAGGAAGCTTGCCAACTATATCCATTCCCCATCTCATGAATGGCCAAGAGGATGGTATTGGGTGTAAAAATTCAGCTGGCTGATGGAGGAAGAAGCTGTGTCTTTGACAAGGATCACACTTCTTAGCATATTCTACAACATCCCTTTTCATAGTTGGCCAGTAGTATCCTGTTCTAAGGATCCTTGAGAATAATGCTCTGCCCCCAGTGTGGTTTCCACAATCTCCTTCATGGAAGTCTCTCAACACTTCTTCAATTTCAGGATCCTCGATACATCTTAAATATGGTCCTGCAAGAGATCGCTTATACAATACATTTTTCAAAATTGTGAATTGAGATACCTTAATCCTGAAAGCTCTAGGATTTTCTCCCATCGGAATCTCCTCGTATTGCAAGTATCTCATGATTGGTGAGATCCATGATCCTGAATAAGACTGAGCTTCTTCACTAGGGATCACTGCAGTATCCTCTTCTATTTCCGTGGCCACCTGATTTTCAATAGCAGGAGCCAGGATATGGATGATAGGGATACTTATATCTTCTGGAATCTTCAAGGATGATCCTAGGTTGGCCAATGCATCAGCTTCTGTGTTCTCCTCCCTTGGTACCTGTGTTAAGCTGAAAGAGACAAAAGAGAGTGCCAATTCCTTGACTATCTCTAAATATTTGGTTAGTTTTTCTCTTTTAACAGCATAGGATCCATTAAAGTGATTGGTGATCAATAATGAGCCTACATATACTTTAAGATACTTCACCCCCATATCCTTAGCAATTTGTAGGTCAGCAATTAAGGCTTCATATTCAGCCTCATTGTTAGTTGCTTGGAACTCACAGGCTATGGAGTGGGGTATTATGTCCCCCTGTGGCGATTTTAGTAATATCCCGAGCCCTGTGCCCTTGACATTTGAGGATCCATCAGTGTGTAGTATCCAAGGATCCTTGGTCTCATCCAGCTGCTGGACCTCCAATTCTGCTTCTTTTTGTAGATCACTACTGAAATCAGCCACAAAGTAAGCTAGTGCTTGGGATTTAATGGCTGTTCTTGGCTCCTATCTTATATCATGGGCACTAAGCTTTACTGCCCACTTAGCCATTCTTCCTGACATCTCTGGTTTCCTGAGGACATTCTTAATTGGAAAATTAGTTCTAACAACAATAGTATGGGTTTCAAAATAATGCCTTAACTTAGTTGATGCCATGATTAATGCAAGAATAAGTTTTTCGAGGTGTGAGTACCTGGATTCGGCATCAAGTAAACTCTTACTTACATAGTAGATAGGATATTGTGTACCTTCGTGATCCTTAACAAGGACAGCACTGACAGCGGTTGAGGATACTGCCAGATATAAGGATAACACATCTCCCTTTTCGGGTTTTGTTAATGCTGGTGCTGAGGACATATATTCTTTAAGGGCTTGTAAAGCATTCTCATGTTTCTCAGTCCATTCAAACTTCTTGTTCTTCCTTAGGATATCGTAAAATTCTTTACATTTTTCTGAGGATTTTGATATGAACCTGTTCAGAGCTGCTATTCTGTCTGTTAGCCTTTGCACATCCTTAGCATTGGCAGGGGACTTGATGTTCACTAGTGCTTTAATTTGCTCCGGACTTGCTTCAATGCCCCTCTGAGTTACCATATATCCTAGGAATTTACCTGCCTTAACACCAAAGTGGCACTTTGAAGGATTAAGCTTCATGTTGTAATTATCAAGGATATCAAATGCTTCTTCCAAATCCCTTAGATGATCCTCAGCTTTCTTTGATTTGACTACCATATCATCTATGTATACTTCCATAGTTTGTCCAATTTGATCTTTGAACATCATATTCACCAGCCTTTGATATGTTGCACCTACATTTCTTAATCCAAAAGGCATGGCAATATAACAATACAAACCGGTTGGGGTCATAAAGGCTGTATCCTCTTGGTCAGACGGTTCCATCTGAATTTGTTGGAATCCAGATGATGCATCCATAAAGGTCAACAGTTCATGCCCCGCCGTTGCATCCACCATGGAGTCAATGTGGGGTAATGGGAAAGGATCCTTGGGACATGCCTTATTCAGATCAGTGAAATCGACACATACCCTCTACTTTCCGTTTTTCTTTTGGACAACGACCACATTGGCTAACCATTTTGGATATTTTACCTCTCTGATCATACCTGCTCGAAGTAGTCTCTCTACTTCTTCTTGGATAATGGCATTCCTTTCTGGTGCAAACTTCCTCCTTTTTTGATGGATTGGTTTGATAGACCTGTCAATGCCAAGTTTATGAGTTATGATATCCTTAGATATACCTGTCATATCCTGTCTTCTTTCACCTTGCCAAGGATCCCTGATCCGATATAGATTTTTGATTCAGGATCACTAGGATCCAAGAGGATTTCGTCCACATCTTGTTCCCTTGCCTCCAAGACATTCCTCGGAGGATACTGTAATTGCTATTGCTCCCTTGGCTTTGAAGTTGGCTTCATGGATGAGGTATAACAATCCTTAGCCTCCTGCTGATCACTGTCGATCTTGATTATCCCCCATGGGCTAGGGAGTTTCACACATTGATGATAGGTGGATGGGACTGCTTTCATATCATGTATCCAGGGCCTGCCAGGGATAACATTGCAACAAGATAAACAGTCAATAACACAAAATTTTTGATAATTATGTAATCCTTCCACGTAGATTGGGAGTTTGATGTCCCCCAGAGTTTTCTTCGTTTCTCCACTGAATCCTACAAGCACGGAGGATCTTGGTGTGATGTCTGATTCTGGGATACCCATTTTCTTCAGAACATCAAGCTGGATAATGTTCACTGAGCTTCCTCCGTCGATAAGGATCCTGCGGACAAAATGGTTAGAGATAAAGAGAGTAATAACTAAACTATCATGATCAGGATCCTGGATGTTAATGCGATCATCCTCATCAAACGTTATCGTCTTTCCTTCTGAGACACTTGATGTTCGAATAGGTCTCTCTCCATTATCCATTTTTGCTTCCTTTGCATGCCTTTTGGCTGCCGAGAATGATGTACCACAAATATCTGATCCTCCGGAAATAAAGTTGATCACTTGTGCATTCGCCGGAGGGGCTGGAGCCTTTTCAGGGATCCTTTCAGGATCCTGAGTCCTTTGCTTTTTTCTTCCCAACAATTCTTTTAGATGCCCCTTGCTTAACAGATATCCAATTTCTTTTCTTAAAGCTATGCATTCTTCAGTTAGATGCCCGAAATCCTCATGGTATGCACACCATTTTGACTTGTCTTTAGTCCCGGATGGTTTATCATTCTTCCTGGGCCACCTAGCTTTTTCTCCTAGATTCTGCATTGCAAGGATTAGTTCATGATTATCAACGGAAAAACAATATTCGGAGATAGGAGGATAATCTTCATCATTCTCTTCTTGGTCAACAACATGCACATTCTGGTTGTCATTTCTATGGTAGGATTTGAATTTATTGTTCTTGAAGGAGGATCCTTGCTTCTCCTGTTTTGAGGATCCTACTTGTCTCTCCTGGATCCTCTTGTCATCCTCTAGCCGGATGAACCTGAGTGCCCGAGTTCTTACTTCATCTAGATTCCTGCATGGTGTCATAACAAGATTATCATAGAACGATGAATCCTTAAGCAGTCCCATTTTGAAGACTTCAACAGCCGTAGCCATATCCAAGTTGGGAATGTCCAAGGATTCTTTACTAAATTTAGTTATATAATCCCTTAATGATTCATTATGACTTTGAGTTACCCTATATAAATCACTAGTTAATCTTTCAAATTTTCTACTACAAGAGAATTGGTTATTGAATAAATTAACTAAATTAGCAAATGAAGTGATAGAGTAAGGGGGAAGATTTAGCAGCCATTTAAGAGCTGATCCAGTTAGGGTGGATCCAAATCCTTTACACAGGCATGCTTCCATTAACTTTTCTGGGATTGGATTGATCTCCATCCTCTTCCTGTATTGTGCTATGTGCTCCTCAGGATCCGTTGTACCATCATACAGCTTCATAGTAGGGATATGGAACCTTTTGGGTACCTCTGCATCACAAATTGGTGGTGCAAAGCGAGATACCTTATGGCTT